>NW_027414645.1:0-187912 GCF_964106895.1 Numenius arquata | reverse complement strand
GGCAATGCAAGTAGTTCCCAGAGGCGTTCATAAAAAGCAAGAGTTGTTCTGGCTGCCACCTTGGCTGTGGGAGTCAGCTCCGGACGTTCGCCATATTGGAGGCCGGTGCTGGGAAAAAGTGAAAAAAAGGTGCTTTTGAGAATAGAGTGGCCAGGAAAGCCCGCAGCCCCAAAGTCTGGGTGGCAATGCAAGTAGTTCCCAGAGGCGTTCATAAAAAGCAAGGGTTGTTCTGGCTGCCACCTTGGCTGTGGGAAGCAGGCCAGGACGTTCGGCATATTAGAGGCCGGTGCTGGGAAAAAGTGAAAAAAAGGAGCTTTGGAGGATAGGGTGGCCAGGAAAGCCCGCAGCCCCAAAGTCTGGGTGGCAATGCAAGTAGTTCCCAGAGGCGTTCATAAAAAGCAAGGGTTGTTCTGGCTGCCACCTTGGCTGTGGGAGTCAGCTCCGGACGTTCGGCATATTGGAGGCCGATGCTGGGGAAAAGTGAAAAAAAGGTGCTTTTGAGGATAGGGTGGCCAGGAAAGCCCGCAGCCCCAAAGTCTGGGTGGCAATGCAAGTAGTTCCCAGAGGCGTTCATAAAAAGCAAGGGTTGTTCTGGCTGCCACCTTGGCTGTGGGAGTCAGCTCCGGACGTTCGGCATATTGGAGGCTGATGCTGGGAAAAAGTGAAAAAAAGGTGCTTTTGAGAATAGAGTGGCCAGGAAAGCCCGCAGCCCCAAAGTCTGGGTGGCAATGCAAGTAGTTCCCAGAGGCGTTCATAAAAAGCAAGGGTTGTTCTGGCTGCCACCTTGGCTGTGGGAGTCAGCTCCGGACGTTCGGCATATTGGAGGCCTGTGCTGGGAAAAAGTGAAAAAAAGGTGCTTTTGAGGATAGGGTGGCCAGGAAAGCCCGCAGCCCCAAAGTCTGGGTGGCAATGCAAGTAGTTCCCAGAGGCGTTCATAAAAAGCAAGGGTTGTTCTGGCTGCCACCTTGGCTGTGGGAGTCAGCTGCGGACGTTGGGCGTATTAGAGGCCGGTGCTGGGAAAAAGTGAAAAAAAGGTGCTTTTGAGGATAGGGTGGCCAGGAAAGCCCGCAGCCCCAAAGTCTGGGTGGCAATGCAAGTAGTTCCCAGAGGCTTTCATAAAAAGCAAGGGTTGTTCTGGCTGCCACCTTGGCTGTGGGAGTCAGCTGCGGACGTTCGGCATATTGGAGGCCGATGCTGGGGAAAAGTGAAAAAAAGGTGCTTTTGAGGATAGGGTGGCCAGGAAAGCCCGCAGCCCCAAAGTCTGGGTGGCAATGCAAGTAGTTCCCAGAGGCGTTCATAAAAAGCAAGGGTTGTTCTGGCTGCCACCTTGGCTGTGGGAGTCAGCTGCGGACGTTCGCCATATTGGAGGCCGGTGCTGGGAAAAAGTAAAAAAAGGTGCTTTTGAGGATAGGGTGGCCAGGAAAGCCCGCAGCCCCAAAGTCTGGGTGGCAATGCAAGTAGTTCCCAGAGGCGTTCATAAAAAGCAAGGGTTGTTCTGGCTGCCACCTTGGCTGTGGGAGTCAGCTGCGGACGTTCGGCATATTGGAGGCCGATGCTGGGGAAAAGTGAAAAAAAGGTGCTTTTGAGGATAGGTTGGCCAGGAAAGCCCGCAGCCCCAAAGTCTGGGTGGCAATGCAAGTAGTTCCCAGAGGCGTTCATAAAAAGCAAGAGTCGTTCTGGCTGCCACCTTGGCTGTGGGAGCCACGCCAGGACGTTCGGCATATTGGAGGCCGATGCTGGGGAAAAGTGAAAAAAAGGTGCTTTTGAGGATAGGGTGGCCAGGAAAGCCCGCAGCCCCAAAGTCTGGGTGGCAATGCAAGTAGTTCCCAGAGGCGTTCATAAAAAGCAAGGGTTGTTCTGGCTGCCACCTTGGCTGTGGGAGTCAGCTGCGGACGTTCGGCATATTGGAGGCCGGTGCTGGGGAAAAGTGAAAAAAGGTGCTTCTGGGAATAGAGTGGCCAGGAAAGCCCGCAGCCCCAAAGTCTGGGTGGCAATGCAAGTAGTTCCCAGAGACCTTGAAAACAAGCAGTAGGTGTTCTGGCTGTCATCTGGGCTGTGGAGTCAGTTCAGGACGTTTGGAATTTTTATGGGCCGGTGCTGGAAAAAGGTTAAGAAAAAACGTGATTTTGAGGATAGAGTGGCCAGGAAAGCCCGCAGCCCCAAAGTCTGGGTGGCAATGCAAGTAGTTCCCAGAGACCTTGAAAACAAGCAAGACTTGGTCTTGCTGACGCCTTGGCTGTGGGAGTCAGCTCCGGACGTTCGCCATATTGGAGGCCGGTGCTGGGGAAAAGTGAAAAAAGGTGCTTTTGAAGATAGAGGATAGAGTGGCCAGGAAAGCCCGCAGCCCCAAAGTCTGGGTGGCAATGCAAGTAGTTCCCAGAGGCGTTCATAAAAAGCAAGAGTTGTTCTGGCTGCCACCTTGTTCGTGGGAGCCAGGCCAGGACGTTCGGCATATTGGAGGCCGGTGCTGGGGAAAAGTGAAAAAAAGGTGCTTTTGAGGATAGAGTGGCCAGGAAAGCCCGCAGCCCAAAGTCTGGGTGGCAATGCAAGTAGTTCCCAGAGGCGTTCAAAACAAGCAGTAGGTCTTCTGACTGCCACCTGAATTGTGGAGTCAGCTCCTAATGTTTGGAATTTCTGGAGGCCGGTGCTGGGAAAAAAGTGAAAAAAAGGTGCTTTTGAGGATAGAGTGGCCAGGAAAGCCCGCAGCCCCAAAGTCTGGGTGGCAATGCAAGTAGTTCCCAGAGGCGTTCATAAAAAGCAAGAGTTGTTCTGGCTGCCACCTTGTTCGTGGGAGCCAGGCCAGGACGTTCGGCATATTGGAGGCCGGTGCTGGGGAAAAGTGAAAAAAAGGTGCTTTTGAGGATAGAGTGGCCAGGAAAGCCCGCAGCCCCAAAGTCTGGGTGGCAATGCAAGTAGTTCCCAGAGACGTTCAAAACAAGCAGTAGGTCTTCTGACTGCCACCTGAATTGTGGAGTCAGCTCCTAATGTTTGGAATTTCTGGAGGCCGGTGCTGGGAAAAAAGTGAAAAAAAGGTGCTTTTGAGGATAGAGTGGCCAGGAAAGCCCGCAGCCCCAAAGTCTGGGTGGCAATGCAAGTAGTTCCCAGAGGCGTTCATAAAAAGCAAGAGTTGTTCTGGCTGCCACCTTGGTCGTGGGAGCCAGGCCAGGACGTTCGGCATATTGGAGGCCGGTGCTGGGACAAAGTGAAGAAAAGGTGCTTTTAAGCCAGATTTGCCAGGAAAGCCCGCAGCCCCAAAGTCTGGGTGGCAATGCAAGTAGTTCCCAGAGGCGTTCATAAAAAGCAAGGGTTGTTCTGGCTGCCACCTTGGCTGTGGGAGCCAGGCCAGGACGTTCGGCATATTGGAGGCCGGTGCTGGGGAAAAGTGAAAAAAAGGTTCTTTTGAGGATAGGGTGGCCAGGAAAGCCCGCAGCCCCAAAGTCTGGGTGGCAATGCAAGTAGTTCCCAGAGGCGTTCATAAAAAGCAAGAGTTGTTCTGGCTGCCACCTTGGCTGTGGGAGGCAGCTCCGGACGTTCGCCATATTGGAGGCCGGTGCTGGGAAAATGAAAAAAAGGTGCTTTTAAGCCAGATTTGCCAGGAAAGCCCGCAGCCCCAAAGTCTGGGTGGCAATGCAAGTAGTTCCCAGAGGCGTTCATAAAAAGCAAGAGTTGTTCTGGCTGCCACCTTGTTCGTGGGAGTCAGCTCCGGACATTCGGCATATTGGAGGCCGGTGCTGGGGAAAAGTGAAAAAAAGGTGCTTTTGAGGATAGGGTGGCCAGGAAAGCCCGCAGCCCCAAAGTCTGGGTGGCAATGCAAGTAGTTCCCAGAGACCTTGAAAACAAGCAAGACTTGGTCTTGCTGACGCCTTGGCTGTGGGAGTCAGCTCCGGACAGTCGGCATATTGGAGGCTGGTGCTGGGGAAAAGTGAAAAAAAGGTGCTTTTGAGGATAGGGTGGCCAGAAAAGCCCGCAGCCCCAAAGTCTGGGTGGCAATGCAAGTAGTTCCCAGAGACGTTCAAAACAAGCAGGAGGTCTTCTGGCTGCCACCGGAGTTGTGGAGTCAGCTCCTAATGTTTGGAATTTCTGGAGGCCGGTGCTGGGAAAAAAGTGAAAAAACGGTGCTTTTGAGGATAGAGTGGCCAGGAAAGCCCGCAGCCCCAAAGTCTGGGTGGCAATGCAAGTAGTTCCCAGAGGTGTTCATAAAAAGCAAGGGTTGTTCTGGCTGCCACCTTGGCTGTGGGAGTCAGCTGCGGACGTTCGGCATATTAGAGGCCGGTGCTGGGAAAAAGTGAAAAAAGGTGCTTTTGAGGATAGGGTGGCCAGGAAAGCCCGCAGCCCCAAAGTCTGGGTGGCAATGCAAGTAGTTCCCAGAGGCGTTCATAAAAAGCAAGGGTTGTTCTGGCTGCCACCTTGGCTGTGGGAGCCAGGCCAGGACGTTCGGCATATTAGAGGCCGGTGCTGGGAAAAAGTGAATAAAAGGTGCTTTTGAGGATAGGGTGGCCAGGAAAGCCCGCAGCCCCAAAGTCTGGGTGGCAATGCAAGTAGTTCCCAGAGGCGTTCATAAAAAGCAAGGGTTGTTCTGGCTGCCACCTTGGCTGTGGGAGTCAGCTCCGGACGTTCAGCATATTGGAGGCCGATGCTGGGGAAAAGTGAAAAAAAGGTGCTTTTGAGGATAGGGTGGCCAGGAAAGCCCGCAGCCCCAAAGTCTGGGTGGCAATGCAAGTAGTTCCCAGAGGCGTTCATAAAAAGCAAGGGTTGTTCTGGCTGCCACCTTGGCTGTGGGAGTCAGCTCCGGACGTTCGGCATATTGGAGGCTGATGCTGGGAAAAAGTGAAAAAAAGGTGCTTTTGAGAATAGAGTGGCCAGGAAAGCCCGCAGCCCCAAAGTCTGGGTGGCAATGCAAGTAGTTCCCAGAGGCGTTCATAAAAAGCAAGGGTTGTTCTGGCTGCCACCTTGGCTGTGGGAGTCAGCTCCGGACGTTCGGCATATTGGAGGCCTGTGCTGGGAAAAAGTGAAAAAAAGGTGCTTTTGAGAATAGAGTGGCCAGGAAAGCCCGCAGCCCCAAAGTCTGGGTGGCAATGCAAGTAGTTCCCAGAGGCGTTCATAAAAAGCAAGGGTTGTTCTGGCTGCCACCTTGGCTGTGGGAGTCAGCTGCGGACGTTGGGCGTATTAGAGGCCGGTGCTGGGAAAAAGTGAAAAAAAGGTGCTTTTGAGGATAGGGTGGCCAGGAAAGCCCGCAGCCCCAAAGTCTGGGTGGCAATGCAAGTAGTTCCCAGAGGCTTTCATAAAAAGCAAGGGTTGTTCTGGCTGCCACCTTGGCTGTGGGAGTCAGCTGCGGACGTTCGGCATATTGGAGGCCGATGCTGGGGAAAAGTGAAAAAAAGGTGCTTTTGAGGATAGGGTGGCCAGGAAAGCCCGCAGCCCCAAAGTCTGGGTGGCAATGCAAGTAGTTCCCAGAGGCGTTCATAAAAAGCAAGGGTTGTTCTGGCTGCCACCTTGGCTGTGGGAGTCAGCTGCGGACGTTCGCCATATTGGAGGCCGGTGCTGGGAAAAAGTGAAAAAAAGGTGCTTTTGAGGATAGGGTGGCCAGGAAAGCCCGCAGCCCCAAAGTCTGGGTGGCAATGCAAGTAGTTCCCAGAGGCGTTCATAAAAAGCAAGGGTTGTTCTGGCTGCCACCTTGGCTGTGGGAGTCAGCTGCGGACGTTCGGCATATTGGAGGCCGATGCTGGGGAAAAGTGAAAAAAAGGTGCTTTTGAGGATAGGTTGGCCAGGAAAGCCCGCAGCCCCAAAGTCTGGGTGGCAATGCAAGTAGTTCCCAGAGGCGTTCATAAAAAGCAAGAGTCGTTCTGGCTGCCACCTTGGCTGTGGGAGCCACGCCAGGACGTTCGGCATATTGGAGGCCGATGCTGGGGAAAAGTGAAAAAAAGGTGCTTTTGAGGATAGGGTGGCCAGGAAAGCCCGCAGCCCCAAAGTCTGGGTGGCAATGCAAGTAGTTCCCAGAGGCGTTCATAAAAAGCAAGGGTTGTTCTGGCTGCCACCTTGGCTGTGGGAGTCAGCTGCGGACGTTCGGCATATTGGAGGCCGGTGCTGGGGAAAAGTGAAAAAAGGTGCTTCTGGGAATAGAGTGGCCAGGAAAGCCCGCAGCCCCAAAGTCTGGGTGGCAATGCAAGTAGTTCCCAGAGGCGTTCATAAAAAGCAAGGGTTGTTCTGGCTGCCACCTTGGCTGTGGGAGTCAGCTGCGGACGTTCAACATATTGGAGGCCGGTGCTGGGGAAAAGTGAAAAAAAGGTGCTTTTGAGGATAGAGTGGCCAGGAAAGCCCGCAGCCCCAAAGTCTGGGTGGTAATGCAAGTAGTTCCCAGAGGCGTTCATAAAAAGCAAGGGTTGTTCTGGCTGCCACCTTGGCTGTGGGAGTCAGCTCCGGACGTTCGCCATATTGGAGGCCTGTGCTGGGAAAAAGTGAAAAAAAGGTGCTTGTGAGAATAGAGTGGCCAGGAAAGCCCGCAGCCCCAAAGTCTGGGTGGCAATGCAAGTAGTTCCCAGAGGCGTTCATAAAAAGCAAGGGTTGTTCTGGCTGCCACCTTGGCTGTGGGAGTCAGCTGCGGACGTTCGCCATATTGGAGGCCGGTGCTGGGAAAAAGTGAAAAAAAGGTGCTTTTTAGGATAGGTTGGCCAGGAAAGCCCGCAGCCCCAAAGTCTGGGTGGCAATGCAAGTAGTTCCCAGAGGCGTTCATAAAAAGCAAGGGTTGTTCTGGCTGCCACCTTGGCTGTGGGAGTCAGCTGCGGACGTTCGGCATATTGGAGGCCGATGCTGGGGAAAAGTGAAAAAAAGGTGCTTTTGAGGATAGGGTGGCCAGGAAAGCCCGCAGCCCCAAAGTCTGGGTGGCAATGCAAGTAGTTCCCAGAGGCGTTCATAAAAAGCAAGGGTTGTTCTGGCTGCCACCTTGGCTGTGGGAGTCAGCTCCGGACGTTCGGCATATTGGAGGCTGATGCTGGGAAAAAGTGAAAAAAAGGTGCTTTTGAGAATAGAGTGGCCAGGAAAGCCCGCAGCCCCAAAGTCTGGGTGGCAATGCAAGTAGTTCCCAGAGGCGTTCATAAAAAGCAAGGGTTGTTCTGGCTGCCACCTTGGCTGTGGGAGTCAGCTCCGGACGTTCGGCATATTGGAGGCCTGTGCTGGGAAAAAGTGAAAAAAAGGTGCTTTTGAGAATAGAGTGGCCAGGAAAGCCCGCAGCCCCAAAGTCTGGGTGGCAATGCAAGTAGTTCCCAGAGGCGTTCATAAAAAGCAAGGGTTGTTCTGGCTGCCACCTTGGCTGTGGGAGTCAGCTGCGGACGTTGGGCGTATTAGAGGCCGGTGCTGGGAAAAAGTGAAAAAAAGGTGCTTTTGAGGATAGGGTGGCCAGGAAAGCCCGCAGCCCCAAAGTCTGGGTGGCAATGCAAGTAGTTCCCAGAGGCGTTCATAAAAAGCAAGGGTTGTTCTGGCTGCCACCTTGGCTGTGGGAGTCAGCTGCGGACGTTCGGCATATTGGAGGCCGATGCTGGGGAAAAGTGAAAAAAAGGTGCTTTTGAGGATAGAGTGGCCAGGAAAGCCCGCAGCCCCAAAGTCTGGGTGGCAATGCAAGTAGTTCCCAGAGGCTTTCATAAAAAGCAAGGGTTGTTCTGGCTGCCACCTTGGCTGTGGGAGTCAGCTGCGGACGTTCGGCATATTGGAGGCCGATGCTGGGGAAAAGTGAAAAAAAGGTGCTTTTGAGGATAGGGTGGCCAGGAAAGCCCGCAGCCCCAAAGTCTGGGTGGCAATGCAAGTAGTTCCCAGAGGCGTTCATAAAAAGCAAGGGTTGTTCTGGCTGCCACCTTGGCTGTGGGAGTCAGCTGCGGACGTTCGCCATATTGGAGGCCGGTGCTGGGAAAAAGTGAAAAAAAGGTGCTTTTGAGGATAGGGTGGCCAGGAAAGCCCGCAGCCCCAAAGTCTGGGTGGCAATGCAAGTAGTTCCCAGAGGCGTTCATAAAAAGCAAGGGTTGTTCTGGCTGCCACCTTGGCTGTGGGAGTCAGCTCCGGACGTTCGGCATATTGGAGGCCGATGCTGGGGAAAAGTGAAAAAAGGTGCTTCTGGGAATAGAGTGGCCAGGAAAGCCCGCAGCCCCAAAGTCTGGGTGGCAATGCAAGTAGTTCCCAGAGGCGTTCATAAAAAGCAAGGGTTGTTCTGGCTGCCACCTTGGCTGTGGGAGTCAGCTGCGGACGTTCAACATATTGGAGGCCGGTGCTGGGGAAAAGTGAAAAAAAGGTGCTTTTGAGGATAGAGTGGCCAGGAAAGCCCGCAGCCCCAAAGTCTGGGTGGTAATGCAAGTAGTTCCCAGAGGCGTTCATAAAAAGCAAGGGTTGTTCTGGCTGCCACCTTGGCTGTGGGAGTCAGCTCCGGACGTTCGCCATATTGGAGGCCTGTGCTGGGAAAAAGTGAAAAAAAGGTGCTTGTGAGAATAGAGTGGCCAGGAAAGCCCGCAGCCCCAAAGTCTGGGTGGCAATGCAAGTAGTTCCCAGAGGCGTTCATAAAAAGCAAGGGTTGTTCTGGCTGCCACCTTGGCTGTGGGAGTCAGCTGCGGACGTTCGCCATATTGGAGGCCGGTGCTGGGAAAAAGTGAAAAAAAGGTGCTTTTTAGGATAGGTTGGCCAGGAAAGCCCGCAGCCCCAAAGTCTGGGTGGCAATGCAAGTAGTTCCCAGAGGCGTTCATAAAAAGCAAGGGTTGTTCTGGCTGCCACCTTGGCTGTGGGAGTCAGCTGCGGACGTTCGGCATATTGGAGGCCGATGCTGGGGAAAAGTGAAAAAAAGGTGCTTTTGAGGATAGGGTGGCCAGGAAAGCCCGCAGCCCCAAAGTCTGGGTGGCAATGCAAGTAGTTCCCAGAGGCGTTCATAAAAAGCAAGGGTTGTTCTGGCTGCCACCTTGGCTGTGGGAGTCAGCTCCGGACGTTCGGCATATTGGAGGCTGATGCTGGGAAAAAGTGAAAAAAAGGTGCTTTTGAGAATAGAGTGGCCAGGAAAGCCCGCAGCCCCAAAGTCTGGGTGGCAATGCAAGTAGTTCCCAGAGGCGTTCATAAAAAGCAAGGGTTGTTCTGGCTGCCACCTTGGCTGTGGGAGTCAGCTCCGGACGTTCGGCATATTGGAGGCCTGTGCTGGGAAAAAGTGAAAAAAAGGTGCTTTTGAGAATAGAGTGGCCAGGAAAGCCCGCAGCCCCAAAGTCTGGGTGGCAATGCAAGTAGTTCCCAGAGGCGTTCATAAAAAGCAAGGGTTGTTCTGGCTGCCACCTTGGCTGTGGGAGTCAGCTGCGGACGTTGGGCGTATTAGAGGCCGGTGCTGGGAAAAAGTGAAAAAAAGGTGCTTTTGAGGATAGGGTGGCCAGGAAAGCCCGCAGCCCCAAAGTCTGGGTGGCAATGCAAGTAGTTCCCAGAGGCGTTCATAAAAAGCAAGGGTTGTTCTGGCTGCCACCTTGGCTGTGGGAGTCAGCTGCGGACGTTCGGCATATTGGAGGCCGATGCTGGGGAAAAGTGAAAAAAAGGTGCTTTTGAGGATAGAGTGGCCAGGAAAGCCCGCAGCCCCAAAGTCTGGGTGGCAATGCAAGTAGTTCCCAGAGGCGTTCATAAAAAGCAAGGGTTGTTCTGGCTGCCACCTTGGCTGTGGGAGTCAGCTGCGGACGTTCGGCATATTGGAGGCCGATGCTGGGGAAAAGTGAAAAAAAGGTGCTTTTGAGGATAGGGTGGCCAGGAAAGCCCGCAGCCCCAAAGTCTGGGTGGCAATGCAAGTAGTTCCCAGAGGCGTTCATAAAAAGCAAGGGTTGTTCTGGCTGCCACCTTGGCTGTGGGAGTCAGCTGCGGACGTTCGCCATATTGGAGGCCGGTGCTGGGAAAAAGTGAAAAAAAGGTGCTTTTGAGGATAGGGTGGCCAGGAAAGCCCGCAGCCCCAAAGTCTGGGTGGCAATGCAAGTAGTTCCCAGAGGCGTTCATAAAAAGCAAGGGTTGTTCTGGCTGCCACCTTGGCTGTGGGAGTCAGCTCCGGACGTTCGGCATATTGGAGGCCGATGCTGGGGAAAAGTGAAAAAAGGTGCTTCTGGGAATAGAGTGGCCAGGAAAGCCCGCAGCCCCAAAGTCTGGGTGGCAATGCAAGTAGTTCCCAGAGGCTTTCATAAAAAGCAAGAGTCGTTCTGGCTGCCACCTTGGCTGTGGGAGCCACGCCAGGACGTTCGGCATATTGGAGGCCGATGCTGGGGAAAAGTGAAAAAAAGGTGCTTTTGAGGATAGGGTGGCCAGGAAAGCCCGCAGCCCCAAAGTCTGGGTGGCAATGCAAGTAGTTCCCAGAGGCGTTCATAAAAAGCAAGGGTTGTTCTGGCTGCCACCTTGGCTGTGGGAGTCAGCTGCGGACGTTCGGCATATTGGAGGCCGGTGCTGGGGAAAAGTGAAAAAAGGTGCTTCTGGGAATAGAGTGGCCAGGAAAGCCCGCAGCCCCAAAGTCTGGGTGGCAATGCAAGTAGTTCCCAGAGGCGTTCATAAAAAGCAAGGGTTGTTCTGGCTGCCACCTTGGCTGTGGGAGTCAGCTGCGGACGTTCAACATATTGGAGGCCGGTGCTGGGGAAAAGTGAAAAAAAGGTGCTTTTGAGGATAGAGTGGCCAGGAAAGCCCGCAGCCCCAAAGTCTGGGTGGTAATGCAAGTAGTTCCCAGAGGCGTTCATAAAAAGCAAGGGTTGTTCTGGCTGCCACCTTGGCTGTGGGAGTCAGCTCCGGACGTTCGCCATATTGGAGGCCTGTGCTGGGAAAAAGTGAAAAAAAGGTGCTTGTGAGAATAGAGTGGCCAGGAAAGCCCGCAGCCCCAAAGTCTGGGTGGCAATGCAAGTAGTTCCCAGAGGCGTTCATAAAAAGCAAGGGTTGTTCTGGCTGCCACCTTGGCTGTGGGAGTCAGCTGCGGACGTTCGCCATATTGGAGGCCGGTGCTGGGAAAAAGTGAAAAAAAGGTGCTTTTTAGGATAGGTTGGCCAGGAAAGCCCGCAGCCCCAAAGTCTGGGTGGCAATGCAAGTAGTTCCCAGAGGCGTTCATAAAAAGCAAGGGTTGTTCTGGCTGCCACCTTGGCTGTGGGAGTCAGCTGCGGACGTTGGGCATATTAGAGGCTGGTGCTGGGAAAAAGTGAAAAAAAGGTGCTTTTGAGGATAGGGTGGCCAGGAAAGCCCGCAGCCCCAAAGTCTGGGTGGCAATGCAAGTAGTTCCCAGAGGCGTTCATAAAAAGCAAGGGTTGTTCTGGCTGCCACCTTGGCTGTGGGAGTCAGCTGCGGACGTTCGGCATATTGGAGGCCGATGCTGGGGAAAAGTGAAAAAAAGGTGCTTTTGAGGATAGAGTGGCCAGGAAAGCCCGCAGCCCCAAAGTCTGGGTGGCAATGCAAGTAGTTCCCAGAGGCGTTCATAAAAAGCAAGAGTTGTTCTGGCTGCCACTTTGGCTGTGGGAGTCAGCTGCGGACGTTCGGCATATTGGAGGCCGATGCTGGGAAAAAGTGAAAAAAAGGTGCTTTTGAGAATAGGGTGGCCAGGAAAGCCCGCAGCCCCAAAGTCTGGGTGGCAATGCAAGTAGTTCCCAGAGGCGTTCATAAAAAGCAAGGGTTGTTCTGGCTGCCACCTTGGCTGTGGGAGTCAGCTGCGGACGTTCGGCATATTGGAGGCCGGTGCTGGGGAAAAGTGAAAAAAGGTGCTTCTGGGAATAGAGTGGCCAGGAAAGCCCGCAGCCCCAAAGTCTGGGTGGCAATGCAAGTAGTTCCCAGAGGTGTTCATAAAAAGCAAGGGTTGTTCTGGCTGCCACCTTGGCTGTGGGAGTCAGCTGCGGACGTTCGGCATATTGGAGGCCGGTGCTGGGGAAATGTGAAAAAAAGGTGCTTTTGAGGATAGAGTGGCCAGGAAAGCCCGCAGCCCCAAAGTCTGGGTGGCAATGCAAGTAGTTCCCAGAGGCGTTCATAAAAAGCAAGGGTTGTTCTGGCTGCCACCTTGGCTGTGGGAGTCAGCTGCGGACGTTCGCCATATTGGAGGCCTGTGCTGGGAAAAAGTGAAAAAAAGCTGCTTTTGAGAATAGAGTGGCCAGGAAAGCCCGCAGCCCCAAAGTCTGGGTGGCAATGCAAGTAGTTCCCAGAGGCGTTCATAAAAAGCAAGGGTTGTTCTGGCTGCCACCTTGGCTGTGGGAGTCAGCTCCGGACGTTCGGCATATTGGAGGCCGGTGCTGGGGAAAAGTGAAAAAAGGTGCTTCTGGGAATAGAGTGGCCAGGAAAGCCCGCAGCCCTAAAGTCTGGGTGGCAATGCAAGTAGTTCCCAGAGGCGTTCATAAAAAGCAAGGGTTGTTCTGGCTGCCACCTTGGCTGTGGGAGTCAGCTCCGGACGTTCGCCATATTGGAGGCCTGTGCTGGGAAAAAGTGAAAAAAAGGTGCTTTTGAGAATAGAGTGGCCAGGAAAGCCCGCAGCCCCAAAGTCTGGGTGGCAATGCAAGTAGTTCCCAGAGGCGTTCATAAAAAGCAAGGGTTGTTCTGGCTGCCACCTTGGCTGTGGGAGTCAGCTGCGGACGTTCGGCATATTGGAGGCCGATGCTGGGAAAAAGTGAAAAAAAGCTGCTTTTGAGAATAGAGTGGCCAGGAAAGCCCGCAGCCCCAAAGTCTGGGTGGCAATGCAAGTAGTTCCCAGAGGCGTTCATAAAAAGCAAGAGTTGTTCTGGCTGCCACCTTGGCTGTGGGAGTCAGCTCCGGACGTTGGGCATATTGGAGGCTGATGCTGGGGAAAAGTGAAAAAAAGGTGCTTTTGAGGATAGAGTGGCCAGGAAAGCCCGCAGCCCCAAAGTCTGGGTGGCAATGCAAGTAGTTCCCAGAGGCGTTCATAAAAAGCAAGGGTTGTTCTGGCTGCCACCTTGGCTGTGGGAGTCAGCTGCGGACGTTCGCCATATTGGAGGCCGGTGCTGGGAAAAGTGAAAAAAGGTGCTTCTGGGAATAGAGTGGCCAGGAAAGCCCGCAGCCCCAAAGTCTGGGTGGCAATGCAAGTAGTTCCCAGAGGTGTTCATAAAAAGCAAGGGTTGTTCTGGCTGCCACCTTGGCTGTGGGAGTCAGCTCCGGACGTTGGGCATATTGGAGGCTGATGCTGGGAAAAGTGAAAAAAAGGTGCTTTTGAGGATAGAGTGTCCAGGAAAGCCCGCAGCCCCAAAGTCTGGGTGGCAATGCAAGTAGTTCCCAGAGGCGTTCATAAAAAGCAAGGGTTGTTCTGGCTGCCACCTTGGCTGTGGGAGTCAGCTCCGGACGTTCGGCATATTGGAGGCTGATGCTGGGAAAAAGTGAAAAAAAGCTGCTTTTGAGAATAGAGTGGCCAGGAAAGCCCGCAGCCCCAAAGTCTGGGTGGCAATGCAAGTAGTTCCCAGAGGCGTTCATAAAAAGCAAGGGTTGTTCTGGCTGCCACCTTGGCTGTGGGAGTCAGCTGCGGACGTTGGGCATATCAGAGGCCGGTGCTGGGAAAAAGTGAAAAAAAGGTGCTTTTGAGGATAGGGTGGCCAGGAAAGCCCGCAGCCCCAAAGTCTGGGTGGCAATGCAAGTAGTTCCCAGAGGCGTTCATAAAAAGCAAGGGTTGTTCTGGCTGCCACCTTGGCTGTGGGAGTCAGCTGCGGACGTTCGGCATATTGGAGGCCGATGCTGGGGAAAAGTGAAAAAAAGGTGCTTTTGAGGATAGGGTGGCCAGGAAAGCCCGCAGCCCCAAAGTCTGGGTGGCAATGCAAGTAGTTCCCAGAGGCGTTCATAAAAAGCAAGGGTTGTTCTGGCTGCCACCTTGGCTGTGGGAGTCAGCTGCGGACGTTCGGCATATTGGAGGCCGGTGCTGGGGAAAAGTGAAAAAAGGTGCTTCTGGGAATAGAGTGGCCAGGAAAGCCCGCAGCCCCAAAGTCTGGGTGGCAATGCAAGTAGTTCCCAGAGGCGTTCATAAAAAGCAAGGGTTGTTCTGGCTGCCACCTTGGCTGTGGGAGTCAGCTGCGGACGTTCGGCATATTGGAGGCCGGTGCTGGGGAAAAGTGAAAAAAAGGTGCTTTTGAGGATAGAGTGGCCAGGAAAGCCCGCAGCCCCAAAGTCTGGGTGGCAATGCAAGTAGTTCCCAGAGGCGTTCATAAAAAGCAAGGGTTGTTCTGGCTGCCACCTTGGCTGTGGGAGTCAGCTGCGGACGTTCGCCATCGTGGAGGCCGGTGCTGGGAAAAAGTGAAAAAAAGGTGCTTTTGAGGATAGGTTGGCCAGGAAAGCCCGCAGCCCCAAAGTCTGGGTGGCAATGCAAGTAGTTCCCAGAGGCGTTCATAAAAAGCAAGGGTTGTTCTGGCTGCCACCTTGGCTGTGGGAGTCAGCTGCGGACGTTCGGCATATTGGAGGCCGGTGCTGGGGAAAAGTGAAAAAAGGTGCTTCTGGGAATAGAGTGGCCAGGAAAGCCCGCAGCCCCAAAGTCTGGGTGGCAATGCAAGTAGTTCCCAGAGGTGTTCATAAAAAGCAAGGGTTGTTCTGGCTGCCACCTTGGCTGTGGGAGTCAGCTGCGGACGTTCAGCATATTGGAGGCCGGTGCTGGGAAAAAGTGAAAAAAAGGTGCTTTTGAGGATAGAGTGGCCAGGAAAGCCCGCAGCCCCAAAGTCTGGGTGGCAATGCAAGTAGTTCCCAGAGGCGTTCATAAAAAGCAAGGGTTGTTCTGGCTGCCACCTTGGCTGTGGGAGTCAGCTCCGGACGTTGGGCATATTGGAGGCTGATGCTGGGAAAAAGTGAAAAAAAGCTGCTTTTGAGAATAGAGTGGCCAGGAAAGCCCGCAGCCCCAAAGTCTGGGTGGCAATGCAAGTAGTTCCCAGAGGCGTTCATAAAAAGCAAGGGTTGTTCTGGCTGCCACCTTGGCTGTGGGAACAAGGCCAGGACATTCGGCATATTGGTGGTCGCTGCTGGGAAATATGAAAAAAAGGTGCTTTTGAGGATAGGGTGGCCAGGAAAGCCCGCAGCCCCAAAGTCTGGGTGGCAATGCAAGTAGTTCCCAGAGGCGTTCATAAAAAGCAAGGGTTGTTCTGGCTGCCACCTTGGCTGTGGGAGTCAGCTGCGGACGTTGGGCATATTAGAGGCTGGTGCTGGGAAAAAGTGAAAAAAAGGTGCTTTTGAGGATAGGGTGGCGAGGAAAGCCCGCAGCCCCAAAGTCTGGGTGGCAATGCAAGTAGTTCCCAGAGGCGTTCATAAAAAGCAAGGGTTGTTCTGGCTGCCACCTTGGCTGTGGGAGTCAGCTCCGGACGTTCGGCATATTGGAGGCCGATGCTGGGGAAAAGTGAAAAAAAGGTGCTTTTGAGGATAGGTTGGCCAGGAAAGCCCGCAGCCCCAAAGTCTGGGTGGCAATGCAAGTAGTTCCCAGAGGCTTTCATAAAAAGCAGGAGTTGTTCTGGCTGCCACCTTGGCTGTGGGAGTCAGCTGCGGACGTTCGGCATATTGGAGGCCGATGCTGGGAAAAAGTGAAAAAAAGGTGCTTTTGAGAATAGGGTGGCCAGGAAAGCCCGCAGCCCCAAAGTCTGGGTGGCAATGCAAGTAGTTCCCAGAGGCGTTCATAAAAAGCAAGGGTTGTTCTGGCTGCCACCTTGGCTGTGGGAGTCAGCTCCGGACGTTCGGCATATTGGAGGCCGGTGCTGGGGAAAAGTGAAAAAAGGTGCTTTTGAGGATAGGTTGGCCAGGAAAGCCCACAGCCCCAAAGTCTGGGTGGCAATGCAAGTAGTTCCCAGAGGCGTTCATAAAAAGCAAGGGTTGTTCTGGCTGCCACCTTGGCTGTGGGAGTCAGCTCCGGACGTTGGGCATATTAGAGGCTGGTGCTGGGAAAAAGTGAAAAAAAGGTGCTTTTGAGGATAGGGTGGCGAGGAAAGCCCGCAGCCCCAAAGTCTGGGTGGCAATGCAAGTAGTTCCCAGAGGCGTTCATAAAAAGCAAGGGTTGTTCTGGCTGCCACCTTGGCTGTGGGAGTCAGCTCCGGACGTTCGGCATATTGGAGGCCGATGCTGGGGAAAAGTGAAAAAAAGGTGCTTTTGAGGATAGGTTGGCCAGGAAAGCCCGCAGCCCCAAAGTCTGGGTGGCAATGCAAGTAGTTCCCAGAGGCTTTCATAAAAAGCAAGAGTTGTTCTGGCTGCCACCTTGGCTGTGGGAGTCAGCTCCGGACGTTCGGCATATTGGAGGCCGGTGCTGGGAAAAAGTGAAAAAAAGGTGCTTTTGAGAATAGGGTGGCCAGGAAAGCCCGCAGCCCCAAAGTCTGGGTGGCAATGCAAGTAGTTCCCAGAGGCGTTCATAAAAAGCAAGGGTTGTTCTGGCTGCCACCTTGGCTGTGGGAGTCAGCTGCGGACGTTCGGCATATTGGAGGCCGGTGCTGGGGAAAAGTGAAAAAAGGTGCTTCTGGGAATAGAGTGGCCAGGAAAGCCCGCAGCCCCAAAGTCTGGGTGGCAATGCAAGTAGTTCCCAGAGGTGTTCATAAAAAGCAAGGGTTGTTCTGGCTGCCACCTTGGCTGTGGGAGTCAGCTCCGGACGTTCGGCATATTGGAGGCTGATGCTGGGAAAAAGTGAAAAAAAGCTGCTTTTGAGAATAGAGTGGCCAGGAAAGCCCGCAGCCCCAAAGTCTGGGTGGCAATGCAAGTAGTTCCCAGAGGCGTTCATAAAAAGCAAGGGTTGTTCTGGCTGCCACCTTGGCTGTGGGAGTCAGCTCCGGACGTTCGGCATATTGGAGGCCGGTGCTGGGGAAACGTGAAAAAAGGTGCTTCTGGGAATAGAGTGGCCAGGAAAGCCCGCAGCCCCAAAGTCTGGGTGGCAATGCAAGTAGTTCCCAGAGGCGTTCATAAAAAGCAAGGGTTGTTCTGGCTGCCACCTTGGCTGTGGGAGTCAGCTCCGGACGTTCGCCATATTGGAGGCCTGTGCTGGGAAAAAGTGAAAAAAAGGTGCTTTTGAGGATAGAGTGTCCAGGAAAGCCCGCAGCCCCAAAGTCTGGGTGGCAATGCAAGTAGTTCCCAGAGGCGTTCATAAAAAGCAAGGGTTGTTCTGGCTGCCACCTTGGCTGTGGGAGTCAGCTGCGGACGTTCGGCATATTGGAGGCCGGTGCTGGGGAAAAGTGAAAAAAGGTGCTTCTGGGAATAGAGTGGCCAGGAAAGCCCGCAGCCCCAAAGTCTGGGTGGCAATGCAAGTAGTTCCCAGAGGCGTTCATAAAAAGCAAGGGTTGTTCTGGCTGCCACCTTGGCTGTGGGAGTCAGCTGCGGACGTTCAGCATATTGGAGGCCGGTGCTGGGGAAAAGTGAAAAAAAGGTGCTTTTGAGGATAGAGTGGCCAGGAAAGCCCGCAGCCCCAAAGTCTGGGTGGCAATGCAAGTAGTTCCCAGAGGCGTTCATAAAAAGCAAGGGTTGTTCTGGCTGCCACCTTGGCTGTGGGAGTCAGCTGCGGACGTTCGCCATATTGGAGGCCGGTGCTGGGAAAAAGTGAAAAAAAGGTGCTTTTGAGGATAGGGTGGCCAGGAAAGCCCGCAGCCCCAAAGTCTGGGTGGCAATGCAAGTAGTTCCCAGAGGCGTTCATAAAAAGCAAGGGTTGTTCTGGCTGCCACCTTGGCTGTGGGAGTCAGCTGCGGACGTTCGGCATATTAGAGGCTGGTGCTGGGAAAAAGTGAAAAAAAGGTGCTTTTGAGGATAGGGTGGCGAGGAAAGCCCGCAGCCCCAAAGTCTGGGTGGCAATGCAAGTAGTTCCCAGAGGCGTTCATAAAAAGCAAGGGTTGTTCTGGCTGCCACCTTGGCTGTGGGAGTCAGCTCCGGACGTTCGGCATATTGGAGGCCGATGCTGGGGAAAAGTGAAAAAAAGGTGCTTTTGAGGATAGAGTGGCCAGGAAAGCCCGCAGCCCCAAAGTCTGGGTGGCAATGCAAGTAGTTCCCAGAGGCGTTCATAAAAAGCAAGGGTTGTTCTGGCTGCCACCTTGGCTGTGGGAGTCAGCTCCGGACGTTGGGCATATTGGAGGCTGATGCTGAGAAAGAGTGAAAAAAAGGTGCTTTTGAGAATAGGGTGGCCAGGAAAGCCCGCAGCCCCAAAGTCTGGGTGGCAATGCAAGTAGTTCCCAGAGGCGTTCATAAAAAGCAAGGGTTGTTCTGGCTGCCACCTTGGCTGTGGGAGTCAGCTGCGGACGTTCGGCATATTGGAGGCCGGTGCTGGGGAAAAGTGAAAAAAGGTGCTTCTGGGAATAGAGTGGCCAGGAAAGCCCGCAGCCCCAAAGTCTGGGTGGCAATGCAAGTAGTTCCCAGAGGTGTTCATAAAAAGCAAGGGTTGTTCTGGCTGCCACCTTGGCTGTGGGAGTCAGCTCCGGACGTTCGGCATATTGGAGGCTGATGCTGGGAAAAAGTGAAAAAAAGCTGCTTTTGAGAATAGAGTGGCCAGGAAAGCCCGCAGCCCCAAAGTCTGGGTGGCAATGCAAGTAGTTCCCAGAGGCGTTCATAAAAAGCAAGGGTTGTTCTGGCTGCCACCTTGGCTGTGGGAGTCAGCTCCGGACGTTCGGCATATTGGAGGCCGGTGCTGGGGAAACGTGAAAAAAGGTGCTTCTGGGAATAGAGTGGCCAGGAAAGCCCGCAGCCCCAAAGTCTGGGTGGCAATGCAAGTAGTTCCCAGAGGCGTTCATAAAAAGCAAGGGTTGTTCTGGCTGCCACCTTGGCTGTGGGAGTCAGCTCCGGACGTTCGCCATATTGGAGGCCTGTGCTGGGAAAAAGTGAAAAAAAGGTGCTTTTGAGGATAGAGTGTCCAGGAAAGCCCGCAGCCCCAAAGTCTGGGTGGCAATGCAAGTAGTTCCCAGAGGCGTTCATAAAAAGCAAGGGTTGTTCTGGCTGCCACCTTGGCTGTGGGAGTCAGCTGCGGACGTTCGGCATATTGGAGGCCGGTGCTGGGGAAAAGTGAAAAAAGGTGCTTCTGGGAATAGAGTGGCCAGGAAAGCCCGCAGCCCCAAAGTCTGGGTGGCAATGCAAGTAGTTCCCAGAGGCGTTCATAAAAAGCAAGGGTTGTTCTGGCTGCCACCTTGGCTGTGGGAGTCAGCTGCGGACGTTCAGCATATTGGAGGCCGGTGCTGGGGAAAAGTGAAAAAAAGGTGCTTTTGAGGATAGAGTGGCCAGGAAAGCCCGCAGCCCCAAAGTCTGGGTGGCAATGCAAGTAGTTCCCAGAGGCGTTCATAAAAAGCAAGGGTTGTTCTGGCTGCCACCTTGGCTGTGGGAGTCAGCTGCGGACGTTCGCCATATTGGAGGCCGGTGCTGGGAAAAAGTGAAAAAAAGGTGCTTTTGAGGATAGGGTGGCCAGGAAAGCCCGCAGCCCCAAAGTCTGGGTGGCAATGCAAGTAGTTCCCAGAGGCGTTCATAAAAAGCAAGGGTTGTTCTGGCTGCCACCTTGGCTGTGGGAGTCAGCTGCGGACGTTCGGCATATTAGAGGCTGGTGCTGGGAAAAAGTGAAAAAAAGGTGCTTTTGAGGATAGGGTGGCGAGGAAAGCCCGCAGCCCCAAAGTCTGGGTGGCAATGCAAGTAGTTCCCAGAGGCGTTCATAAAAAGCAAGGGTTGTTCTGGCTGCCACCTTGGCTGTGGGAGTCAGCTCCGGACGTTCGGCATATTGGAGGCCGATGCTGGGGAAAAGTGAAAAAAAGGTGCTTTTGAGGATAGAGTGGCCAGGAAAGCCCGCAGCCCCAAAGTCTGGGTGGCAATGCAAGTAGTTCCCAGAGGCGTTCATAAAAAGCAAGGGTTGTTCTGGCTGCCACCTTGGCTGTGGGAGTCAGCTCCGGACGTTGGGCATATTGGAGGCTGATGCTGAGAAAGAGTGAAAAAAAGGTGCTTTTGAGGATAGGGTGGCCAGGAAAGCCCGCAGCCCCAAAGTCTGGGTGGCAATGCAAGTAGTTCCCAGAGGCGTTCATAAAAAGCAAGGGTTGTTCTGGCTGCCACCTTGGCTGTGGGAGTCAGCTGCGGACGTTCGGCATATTGGAGGCCGGTGCTGGGGAAAAGTGAAAAAAGGTGCTTCTGGGAATAGAGTGGCCAGGAAAGCCCGCAGCCCCAAAGTCTGGGTGGCAATGCAAGTAGTTCCCAGAGGCGTTCATAAAAAGCAAGGGTTGTTCTGGCTGCCACCTTGGCTGTGGGAGTCAGCTCCGGACGTTCGCCATATTGGAGGCCTGTGCTGGGAAAAAGTGAAAAAAAGGTGCTTTTGAGGATAGAGTGTCCAGGAAAGCCCGCAGCCCCAAAGTCTGGGTGGCAATGCAAGTAGTTCCCAGAGGCGTTCATAAAAAGCAAGGGTTGTTCTGGCTGCCACCTTGGCTGTGGGAGTCAGCTGCGGACGTTCGGCATATTGGAGGCCGGTGCTGGGGAAAAGTGAAAAAAGGTGCTTCTGGGAATAGAGTGGCCAGGAAAGCCCGCAGCCCCAAAGTCTGGGTGGCAATGCAAGTAGTTCCCAGAGGCGTTCATAAAAAGCAAGGGTTGTTCTGGCTGCCACCTTGGCTGTGGGAGTCAGCTGCGGACGTTCAGCATATTGGAGGCCGGTGCTGGGAAAAAGTGAAAAAAAGGTGCTTTTGAGGATAGAGTGGCCAGGAAAGCCCGCAGCCCCAAAGTCTGGGTGGCAATGCAAGTAGTTCCCAGAGGCGTTCATAAAAAGCAAGGGTTGTTCTGGCTGCCACCTTGGCTGTGGGAGTCAGCTGCGGACGTTCGCCATATTGGAGGCCGGTGCTGGGAAAAAGTGAAAAAAAGGTGCTTTTGAGGATAGGGTGGCCAGGAAAGCCCGCAGCCCCAAAGTCTGGGTGGCAATGCAAGTAGTTCCCAGAGGCGTTCATAAAAAGCAAGGGTTGTTCTGGCTGCCACCTTGGCTGTGGGAGTCAGCTGCGGACGTTCGGCATATTAGAGGCTGGTGCTGGGAAAAAGTGAAAAAAAGGTGCTTTTGAGGATAGGGTGGCGAGGAAAGCCCGCAGCCCCAAAGTCTGGGTGGCAATGCAAGTAGTTCCCAGAGGCGTTCATAAAAAGCAAGGGTTGTTCTGGCTGCCACCTTGGCTGTGGGAGTCAGCTCCGGACGTTCGGCATATTGGAGGCCGATGCTGGGGAAAAGTGAAAAAAAGGTGCTTTTGAGGATAGAGTGGCCAGGAAAGCCCGCAGCCCCAAAGTCTGGGTGGCAATGCAAGTAGTTCCCAGAGGCGTTCATAAAAAGCAAGGGTTGTTCTGGCTGCCACCTTGGCTGTGGGAGTCAGCTCCGGACGTTGGGCATATTGGAGGCTGATGCTGAGAAAGAGTGAAAAAAAGGTGCTTTTGAGAATAGGGTGGCCAGGAAAGCCCGCAGCCCCAAAGTCTGGGTGGCAATGCAAGTAGTTCCCAGAGGCGTTCATAAAAAGCAAGGGTTGTTCTGGCTGCCACCTTGGCTGTGGGAGTCAGCTGCGGACGTTCGGCATATTGGAGGCCGGTGCTGGGGAAAAGTGAAAAAAGGTGCTTCTGGGAATAGAGTGGCCAGGAAAGCCCGCAGCCCCAAAGTCTGGGTGGCAATGCAAGTAGTTCCCAGAGGCGTTCATAAAAAGCAAGGGTTGTTCTGGCTGCCACCTTGGCTGTGGGAGTCAGCTCCGGACGTTCGCCATATTGGAGGCAGGTGCTGGGAAAAAGTGAAAAAAAGGTGCTTTTGAGAATAGAGTGGCCAGGAAAGCCCGCAGCCCCAAAGTCTGGGTGGCAATGCAAGTAGTTCCCAGAAGCGTTCATAAAAAGCAAGGGTTGTTCTGGCTGCCACCTTGGGTGTGGGAGCCAGGCCAAGACGTTCGGCATATTGGAGGCCGGTGCTGGGAAAAAGTGAAAAAAATGTGCTTTGGAGGATAGGGTGGCCAGGAAAGCCCGCAGCCCCAAAGTCTGGGTGGCAATGCAAGTAGTTCCAGAGGCGTTCATAAAAAGCAAGAGTTGTTCTGGCTGCCACCTTGGCTGTGGGAACAAGGCCAGGACATTCGGCATATTGGTGGTCGGTGCTGGGAAAAAGTGAAAAAAAGGTGCTTTTGAGGACAGGGTGGCCAGGAAAGCCCGCAGCCCCAAAGTCTGGGTGGCAATGCAAGTAGTTCCCAGAGGCGTTCATAAAAAGAAAGAGTTGTTCTGGCTGCCACCTTGGCTGTGGGAGTCAGCTGCGGACGTTCGCCATATTGGAGGCCTGTGCTGGGAAAAAGTGAAAAAAAGGTGCTTTTGAGGATAGGTTGGCCAGGAAAGCCCGCAGCCCCAAAGTCTGGGTGGCAATGCAAGTAGTTCCCAGAGGCGTTCATAAAAAGCAAGGGTTGTTCTGGCTGCCACCTTGGCTGTGGAAGTCAGCTCCGGACGTTCGGCATATTGGAGGCCGGTGCTGGGGAAAAGTGAAAAAAGGTGCTTCTGGGAATAGAGTGGCCAGGAAAGCCCGCAGCCCCAAAGTCTGGGTGGCAATGCAAGTAGTTCCCAGAGGTGTTCATAAAAAGCAAGGGTTGTTCTGGCTGCCACCTTGGCTGTGGGAGTCAGCTGCGGACGTTCGGCATATTGGAGGCCGGTGCTGGGAAAAAGTGAAAAAAAGGTGCTTTTGAGGATAGGGTGGCCAGGAAAGCCCGCAGCCCCAAAGTCTGGGTGGCAATGCAAGTAGTTCCCAGAGGCGTTCATAAAAAGCAAGGGTTGTTCTGGCTGCCACCTTGGCTGTGGGAGTCAGCTGCGGACGTTCGGCATATTGGAGGCCGGTGCTGGGGAAAAGTGAAAAAAGGTGCTTCTGGGAATAGAGTGGCCAGGAAAGCCCGCAGCCCCAAAGTCTGGGTGGCAATGCAAGTAGTTCCCAGAGGCGTTCATAAAAAGCAAGAGTTGTTCTGGCTGCCACCTTGGCTGTGGGAGTCAGCTCCGGACGTTCGGCATATTGGAGGCCGGTGCTGGGAAAAAGTGAAAAAAAGGTGCTTTTGAGGATAGGGTGGCCAGGAAAGCCCGCAGCCCCAAAGTCTGGGTGGCAATGCAAGTAGTTCCCAGAGGCGTTCATAAAAAGCAAGGGTTGTTCTGGCTGCCACCTTGGCTGTGGGAGTCAGCTGCGGACGTTCGGCATATTGGAGGCCGGTGCTGGGGAAAAGTGAAAAAAGGTGCTTCTGGGAATAGAGTGGCCAGGAAAGCCCGCAGCCCCAAAGTCTGGGTGGCAATGCAAGTAGTTCCCAGAGGCGTTCATAAAAAGCAAGGGTTGTTCTGGCTGCCACCTTGGCTGTGGGAGTCAGCTGCGGACGTTCAGCATATTGGAGGCCGGTGCTGGGGAAAAGTGAAAAAAAGGTGCTTTTGAGGATAGAGTGGCCAGGAAAGCCCGCAGCCCCAAAGTCTGGGTGGCAATGCAAGTAGTTCCCAGAGGCGTTCATAAAAAGCAAGGGTTGTTCTGGCTGCCACCTTGGCTGTGGGAGTCAGCTGCGGACGTTCGCCATATTGGAGGCCGGTGCTGGGAAAAAGTGAAAAAAAGGTGCTTTTGAGGATAGAGTGGCCAGGAAAGCCCGCAGCCCCAAAGTCTGGGTGGCAATGCAAGTAGTACCCAGAGGTGTTCATAAAAAGCAAGGTTTGTTCTGACTGCCACCTTGGGTGTGGGAGCCAGGCCAGGACGTTCGGCATATTGGAGGCAGGTGCTGGGAAAAAGTGAAAAAAAGGTGCTTTTGAGGATAGGGTGGCCAGGAAAGCCCGCAGCCCCAAAGTCTGGGTGGCAATGGAAGTAGTTCCCAGAGGCGTTCATAAAAAGCAAGAGTTGTTCCGGCTGCCACCTTGGCTGTGGGAGTCAGCTGCGGACGTTCGGCATATTGGAGGCCGATGCTGGGGAAAAGTGAAAAAAAGGTGCTTTTGAGAATAGAGTGGCCAGGAAAGCCCGCAGCCCCAAGGTCTGGGTGGCAATGCAAGTAGTTCCCAGAGGCGTTCATAAAAAGCAAGGGTTGTTCTGGCTGCCACCTTGGCTGTGGGAGTCAGCTGCGGACGTTGGGCGTATTAGAGGCCGGTGCTGGGAAAAAGTGAAAAAAGGTGCTTTTGAGGATAGGGTGGCCAGGAAAGCCCACAGCCCCAAAGTCTGGGTGGCAATGCAAGTAGTTCCCAGAGGCGTTCATAAAAAGCAAGGGTTGTTCTGGCTGCCACCTTGGCTGTGGGAGTCAGCTGCGGACGTTCGGCATATTGGAGGCCGATGCTGGGGAAAAGTGAAAAAAAGGTGCTTTTGAGGATAGGTTGGCCAGGAAAGCCCGCAGCCCCAAAGTCTGGGTGGCAATGCAAGTAGTTCCCAGAGGCTTTCATAAAAAGCAAGAGTTGTTCTGGCTGCCACCTTGGCTGTGGGAGTCAGCTGCGGACGTTCGGCATATTGGAGGCCGATGCTGGGGAAAAGTGAAAAAAAGGTGCTTTTGAGGATAGGGTGGCCAGGAAAGCCCGCAGCCCCAAAGTCTGGATGGCAATGCGAGTAGTTCCCAGAGGCGTTCATAAAAAGCAAGGGTTGTTCTGGCTGCCACCTTGGCTGTGGGAGTCAGCTCCGGACGTTCGGCATATTGGAGGCCGGTGCTGGGGAAAAGTGAAAAAAGGTGCTTCTGGGAATAGAGTGGCCAGGAAAGCCCGCAGCCCCAAAGTCTGGGTGGCAATGCAAGTAGTTTCCAGAGGTGTTCATAAAAAGCAAGGGTTGTTCTGCCTGCCACCTTGGCTGTGGGAGTCAGCTGCGGACGTTGGGCGTATTAGAGGCCGGTGCTGGGAAAAAGTGAAAAAAAGGTGCTTTTGAGGATAGGGTGGCCAGGAAAGCCCGCAGCCCCAAAGTCTGGGTGGCAATGGAATTAGTTCCCAGAGGCGTTCATAAAAAGCAAGGGGTGTTCTGGCTGCCACCTTGGCTGTGGGAGTCAGCTGCGGACGTTCGGCATATTGGAGGCCGGTGCTGGGGAAAAGTGAAAAAAGGTGCTTCTGGGAATAGAGTGGCCAGGAAAGCCCGCAGCCCCAAAGTCTGGGTGGCAATGCAAGTAGTTCCCAGAGGCGTTCATAAAAAGCAAGGGTTGTTCTGGCTGCCACCTTGGCTGTGGGAGTCAGCTGCGGACGTTCGGCATATTGGAGGCCGATGCTGGGGAAAAGTGAAAAAAAGGTGCTTTTGAGGATAGGGTGGCCAGGAAAGCCCGCAGCCCCAAAGTCTGGGTGGCAATGCAAGTAGTTCCCAGAGGCGTTCATAAAAAGCAAGAGTTGTTCTGGCTGCCACCTTGGGTGTGGGATCCAGGCCAGGACGTTCGGCATATTGGAGGCCGGTGCTGGGGAAAAGTGAAAAAAAGGTGCTTTTGAGGATAGGTTGGCCAGGAAAGCCCGCAGCCCCAAAGTCTGGGTGGCAATGCAAGTAGTTCCCAGAGAGGTTCATAAAAAGCAAGGGTTGTTCTGGCTGCCACCTTGGCTGTGGGAGTCAGCTGCGGACGTTCGGCATATTGGAGGCCGATGCTGGGGAAAAGTGAAAAAAAGGTGCTTTTGAGGATAGGGTGGCCAGGAAAGCCCGCAGCCCCAAAGTCTGGGTGGCAATGCAAGTAGTTCCCAGAAGCGTTCATAAAAAGCAAGGGTTGTTCTGGCTGCCACCTTGGCTGTGGGAGCCAGGCCAGGACGTTCGGCATATTGGAGGCCGGTGCTGGGAAAAAGTGAAAAAAATGTGCTTTGGAGGATAGGGTGGCCAGGAAAGCCCGCAGCCCCAAAGTCTGGGTGGCAATGCAAGTAGTTCCAGAGGCGTTCATAAAAAGCAAGGGTTGTTCTGGCTGCCACCTTGGCTGTGGGAACAAGGCCAGGACATTCGGCATATTGGTGGTCGGTGCTGGGAAAAAGTGAAAAAAAGGTGCTTTTGAGGACAGGGTGGCCAGGAAAGCCTGCAGCCCCAAAGTCTGGGTGGCAATGCAAGTAGTTCCCAGAGGCGTTCATAAAAAGCAAGAGTTGTTCTGGCTGCCACCTTGGCTGTGGGAGTCAGCTGCGGACGTTCGCCATATTGGAGGCCTGTGCTGGGAAAAAGTGAAAAAAAGGTGCTTTTGAGGATAGCGTGGCCAGGAAAGCCCGCAGCCCCAAAGTCTGGGTGGCAATGCAAGTAGTTCCCAGAGGCGTTCATAAAAAGCAAGGGTTGTTCTGGCTGCCACCTTGGCTGTGGAAGTCAGCTCCGGACGTTCGGCATATTGGAGGCCGGTGCTGGGGAAAAGTGAAAAAAGATGCTTCTGGGAATAGAGTGGCCAGGAAAGCCCGCAGCCCCAAAGTCTGGGTGGCAATGCAAGTAGTTCCCAGAGGTGTTCATAAAAAGCAAGGGTTGTTCTGGCTGCCACCTTGGCTGTGGGAGTCAGCTGCGGACGTTCAGCATATTGGAGGCCGGTGCTGGGGAAAAGTGAAAAAAAGGTGCTTTTGAGGATAGAGTGGCCAGGAAAGCCCGCAGCCCCAAAGTCTGGGTGGCAATGCAAGTAGTTCCCAGAGGCGTTCATAAAAAGCAAGGGTTGTTCTGGCTGCCACCTTGGCTGTGGGAGTCAGCTCCGGACGTTGGGCATATTGGAGGCTGATGCTGGGAAAAAGTGAAAAAAAGCTACTTTTGAGAATAGAGTGGCCAGGAAAGCCCGCAGCCCCAAAGTCTGGGTGGCAATGCAAGTAGTTCCCAGAGGCGTTCATAAAAAGCAAGGGTTGTTCTGGCTGCCACCTTGGCTGTGGGAGTCAGCTGCGGACGTTCGCCATATTGGAGGCCGGTGCTGGGAAAAAGTGAAAAAAAGGTGCTTTTGAGGATAGAGTGGCCAGGAAAGCCCGCAGCCCCAAAGTCTGGGTGGCAATGCAAGTAGTACCCAGAGGTGTTCATAAAAAGCAAGAGTTGTTCTGACTGCCACCTTGGGTGTGGGAGCCAGGCCAGGACGTTCGGCATATTGGAGGCCGATGCTGGGGAAAAGTGAAAAAAAGGTGCTTTTGAGAATAGAGTGGCCAGGAAAGCCCGCAGCCCCAAGGTCTGGGTGGCAATGCAAGTAGTTCCCAGAGGCGTTCATAAAAAGCAAGGGTTGTTCTGGCTGCCACCTTGGCTGTGGGAGTCAGCTGCGGACGTTCGGCATATTGGAGGCCGATGCTGGGGAAAAGTGAAAAAAGGTGCTTCTGGGAATAGAGTGGCCAGGAAAGCCCGCAGCCCCAAAGTCTGGGTGGCAATGCAAGTAGTTCCCAGAGGCGTTCATAAAAAGCAAGGGTTGTTCTGGCTGCCACCTTGGCTGTGGGAGTCAGCTGCGGACGTTGGGCGTATTAGAGGCCGGTGCTGGGAAAAAGTGAAAAAAGGTGCTTTTGAGGATAGGGTGGCCAGGAAAGCCCACAGCCCCAAAGTCTGGGTGGCAATGCAAGTAGTTCCCAGAGGCGTTCATAAAAAGCAAGGGTTGTTCTGGCTGCCACCTTGGCTGTGGGAGTCAGCTGCGGACGTTCGGCATATTGGAGGCCGATGCTGGGGAAAAGTGAAAAAAAGGTGCTTTTGAGGATAGGTTGGCCAGGAAAGCCCGCAGCCCCAAAGTCTGGGTGGCAATGCAAGTAGTTCCCAGAGGCTTTCATAAAAAGCAAGAGTTGTTCTGGCTGCCACCTTGGCTGTGGGAGTCAGCTCCGGACGTTCGGCATATTGGAGGCCGGTGCTGGGGAAAAGTGAAAAAAAGGTGCTTTTGAGGATAGGGTGGCCAGGAAAGCCCGCAGCCCCAAAGTCTGGGTGGCAATGCAAGTAGTTCCCAGAGGCGTTCATAAAAAGCAAGGGTTGTTCTGGCTGCCACCTTGGCTGTGGGAGTCAGCTGCGGACGTTCGGCATATTGGAGGCCGGTGCTGGGGAAAAGTGAAAAAAGGTGCTTCTGGGAATAGAGTGGCCAGGAAAGCCCGCAGCCCCAAAGTCTGGGTGGCAATGCAAGTAGTTCCCAGAGGTGTTCATAAAAAGCAAGGGTTGTTCTGGCTGCCACCTTGGCTGTGGGAGTCAGCTGCGGACGTTCGGCATATTGGAGGCCGGTGCTGGGGAAAAGTGAAAAAAAGGTGCTTTTGAGGATAGGGTGGCCAGGAAAGCCCGCAGCCCCAAAGTCTGGGTGGCAATGCAAGTAGTTCCCAGAGGCGTTCATAAAAAGCAAGAGTTGTTCTGGCTGCCACCTTGGCTGTGGGAACAAGGCCAGGACATTCGGCATATTGGTGGTCGGTGCTGGGAAATATGAAAAAAATGTGCTTTTGAGGATAGGGTGGCGAGGAAAGCCCGCAGCCCCAAAGTCTGGGTGGCAATGCAAGTAGTTCCCAGAGGCGTTCATAAAAAGCAAGAGTTGTTCTGGCTGCCACCTTGGCTGTGGGAGTCAGCTGCGGACGTTCGGCATATTGGAGGCCGGTGCTGGGGAAAAGTGAAAAAAGGTGCTTCTGGGAATAGAGTGGCCAGGAAAGCCCGCAGCCCCAAAGTCTGGGTGGCAATGCAAGTAGTTCCCAGAGGTGTTCATAAAAAGCAAGGGTTGTTCTGGCTGCCACCTTGGCTGTGGGAGTCAGCTGCGGACGTTGGGCATATTGGAGGCTGATGCTGGGAAAAAGTGAAAAAAAGGTGCTTTTGAGAATAGAGTGGCCAGGAAAGCCCGCAGCCCCAAAGTCTGGGTGGCAATGCAAGTAGTTCCCAGAGGCGTTCATAAAAAGCAAGGGTTGTTCTGGCTGCCACCTTGGCTGTGGGAGTCAGCTGCGGACGTTCGCCATATTGGAGGCCGGTGCTGGGAAAAAGTGAAAAAAAGGTGCTTTTGAGGATAGGGTGGCCAGGAAAGCCCGCAGCCCCAAAGTCTGGGTGGCAATGCAAGTAGTTCCCAGAGGCGTTCATAAAAAGCAAGGGTTGTTCTGGCTGCCACCTTGGCTGTGGGAGTCAGCTGCGGACGTTCGGCATATTGGAGGCCGGTGCTGGGGAAAAGTGAAAAAAGGTGCTTCTGGGAATAGAGTGGCCAGGAAAGCCCGCAGCCCCAAAGTCTGGGTGGCAATGCAAGTAGTTCCCAGAGGTGTTCATAAAAAGCAAGGGTTGTTCTGGCTGCCACCTTGGTCGTGGGAGTCAGCTCCGGACGTTCGCCATATTGGAGGCCGGTGCTGGGAAAAAGTGAAAAAAAGATGCTTTTGAGGATAGGGTGGCCAGGAAAGCCCGCAGCCCCAAAGTCTGGGTGGCAATGCAAGTAGTTCCCAGAGGCGTTCATAAAAAGCAAGGGTTGTTCTGGCTGCCACCTTGGCTGTGGGAGTCAGCTCCGGACGTTGGGCATATTGGAGGCTGATGCTGGGAAAAAGTGAAAAAAAGGTGCTTTTGAGGATAGAGTGGCCAGGAAAGCCCGCAGCCCCAAAGTCTGGGTGGCAATGCAAGTAGTTCCCAGAGGCGTTCATAAAAAGCAAGGGTTGTTCTGGCTGCCACCTTGGCTGTGGGAGTCAGCTGCGGACGTTCGGCATATTGGAGGCCGGTGCTGGGGAAAGATGAAAAAAGGTGCTTCTGGGAATAGAGTGGCCAGGAAAGCCCGCAGCCCCAAAGTCTGGGTGGCAATGCAAGTAGTTCCCAGAGGTGTTCATAAAAAGCAAGGGTTGTTCTGGCTGCCACCTTGGCTGTGGGAGTCAGCTGCGGACGTTCAGCATATTGGAGGCAGGTGTTAGGGAAAAGTGAAAAAAAGGTGCTTTTGAGGATAGAGTGGCCAGGAAAGCCCGCAGCCCCAAAGTCTGGGTGGCAATGCAAGTAGTTCCCAGAGGCGTTCATAAAAAGCAAGAGTTGTTCTGGCTGCCACCTTGGCTGTGGGAGTCGGCTCCGGACGTTCGCCATATTGGAGGCCTGTGCTGGGAAAAAGTGAAAAAAAGGTGCTTTTGAGGATAGGTTGGCCAGGAAAGCCCGCAGCCCCAAAGTCTGGGTGGCAATGCAAGTAGTTCCCAGAGGCGTTCATAAAAAGCAAGGGTTGTTCTGGCTGCCACCTTGGCTGTGGGAGTCAGCTGCGGACGTTCGGCATATTGGAGGCCGATGCTGGGAAAAAGTGAAAAAAAGGTGCTTTTGAGGATAGGGTGGCCAGGAAAGCCTGCAGCCCCAAAGTCTGGGTGGCAATGCAAGTAGTTCCCAGAGGCGTTCATAAAAAGCAAGGGTTGTTCTGGCTGCCACCTTGGCTGTGGGAGTCAGCTGCGGACGTTCGGCATATTGGAGGCCGGTGCTGGGGAAAAGTGAAAAAAGGTGCTTCTGGGAATAGAGTGGCCAGGAAAGCCCGCAGCCCCAAAGTCTGGGTGGCAATGCAAGTAGTTCCCAGAGGTGTTCATAAAAAGCAAGGGTTGTTCTGGCTGCCACCTTGGCTGTGGGAGTCAGCTCCGGACGTTCGCCATATTGGAGGCCGGTGCTGGGAAAAAGTGAAAAAAAGATGCTTTTGAGGATAGGGTGGCCAGGAAAGCCCGCAGCCCCAAAGTCTGGGTGGCAATGCAAGTAGTTCCCAGAGGCGTTCATAAAAAGCAAGGGTTGTTCTGGCTGCCACCTTGGCTGTGGGAGTCAGCTCCGGACGTTGGGCATATTGGAGGCTGATGCTGGGAAAAAGTGAAAAAAAGGTGCTTTTGAGGATAGAGTGGCCAGGAAAGCCCGCAGCCCCAAAGTCTGGGTGGCAATGCAAGTAGTTCCCAGAGGCGTTCATAAAAAGCAAGGGTTGTTCTGGCTGCCACCTTGGCTGTGGGAGTCAGCTGCGGACGTTCGGCATATTGGAGGCCGGTGCTGGGGAAAGATGAAAAAAGGTGCTTCTGGGAATAGAGTGGCCAGGAAAGCCCGCAGCCCCAAAGTCTGGGTGGCAATGCAAGTAGTTCCCAGAGGTGTTCATAAAAAGCAAGGGTTGTTCTGGCTGCCACCTTGGCTGTGGGAGTCAGCTGCGGACGTTCAGCATATTGGAGGCAGGTGTTAGGGAAAAGTGAAAAAAAGGTGCTTTTGAGGATAGAGTGGCCAGGAAAGCCCGCAGCCCCAAAGTCTGGGTGGCAATGCAAGTAGTTCCCAGAGGCGTTCATAAAAAGCAAGAGTTGTTCTGGCTGCCACCTTGGCTGTGGGAGTCGGCTCCGGACGTTCGCCATATTGGAGGCCTGTGCTGGGAAAAAGTGAAAAAAAGGTGCTTTTGAGGATAGGTTGGCCAGGAAAGCCCGCAGCCCCAAAGTCTGGGTGGCAATGCAAGTAGTTCCCAGAGGCGTTCATAAAAAGCAAGGGTTGTTCTGGCTGCCACCTTGGCTGTGGGAGTCAGCTCCGGACGTTCGGCATATTGGAGGCCGGTGCTGGGAAAAAGTGAAAAAAGGTGCTTCTGGGAATAGAGTGGCCAGGAAAGCCCGCAGCCCCAAAGTCTGGGTGGCAATGCAAGTAGTTCCCAGAGGTGTTCATAAAAAGCAAGGGTTGTTCTGGCTGCCACCTTGGGTGTGGGAGTCAGCTCCGGACGTTGGGCATATTGGAGGCTGATGCTGGGAAAAAGTGAAAAAAAGGTGCTTTTGAGAATAGAGTGGCCAGGAAAGCCCGCAGCCCCAAAGTCTGGGTGGCAATGCAAGTAGTTCCCAGAGGTGTTCATAAAAAGCAAGGGTTGTTCTGGCTGCCACCTTGGCTGTGGGAGTCAGCTGCGGACGTTCAGCATATTGGAGGCAGGTGTTAGGGAAAAGTGAAAAAAAGGTGCTTTTGAGGATAGAGTGGCCAGGAAAGCCCGCAGCCCCAAAGTCTGGGTGGCAATGCAAGTAGTTCCCAGAGGCGTTCATAAAAAGCAAGAGTTGTTCTGGCTGCCACCTTGGCTGTGGGAGTCGGCTCCGGACGTTCGCCATATTGGAGGCCTGTGCTGGGAAAAAGTGAAAAAAAGGTGCTTTTGAGGATAGGTTGGCCAGGAAAGCCCGCAGCCCCAAAGTCTGGGTGGCAATGCAAGTAGTTCCCAGAGGCGTTCATAAAAAGCAAGGGTTGTTCTGGCTGCCACCTTGGGTGTGGGAGTCAGCTCCGGACGTTCGGCATATTGGAGGCCGGTGCTGGGGAAAAGTGAAAAAAGGTGCTTCTGGGAATAGAGTGGCCAGGAAAGCCCGCAGCCCCAAAGTCTGGGTGGCAATGCAAGTAGTTCCCAGAGGTGTTCATAAAAAGCAAGGGTTGTTCTGGCTGCCACCTTGGGTGTGGGAGTCAGCTCCGGACGTTGGGCATATTGGAGGCTGATGCTGGGAAAAAGTGAAAAAAAGGTGCTTTTGAGAATAGAGTGGCCAGGAAAGCCCGCAGCCCCAAAGTCTGGGTGGCAATGCAAGTAGTTCCCAGAGGCGTTCATAAAAAGCAAGAGTTGTTCTGGCTGCCACCTTGGCTGTGGGAGTCGGCTCCGGACGTTCGCCATATTGGAGGCCTGTGCTGGGAAAAAGTGAAAAAAAGGTGCTTTTGAGGATAGGTTGGCCAGGAAAGCCCGCAGCCCCAAAGTCTGGGTGGCAATGCAAGTAGTTCCCAGAGGCGTTCATAAAAAGCAAGGGTTGTTCTGGCTGCCACCTTGGCTGTGGGAGTCAGCTGCGGACGTTCGGCATATTGGAGGCCGATGCTGGGAAAAAGTGAAAAAAAGGTGCTTTTGAGGATAGGGTGGCCAGGAAAGCCCGCAGCCCCAAAGTCTGGGTGGCAATGCAAGTAGTTCCCAGAGGCGTTCATAAAAAGCAAGAGTTGTTCTGGCTGCCACCTTGGCTGTGGGAGTCAGCTCCGGACGTTCGGCATATTGGAGGCCGGTGCTGGGGAAAAGTGAAAAAAGGTGCTTCTGGGAATAGAGTGGCCAGGAAAGCCCGCAGCCCCAAAGTCTGGGTGGCAATGCAAGTAGTTCCCAGAGGCGTTCATAAAAAGCAAGGGTTGTTCTGGCTGCCACCTTGGGTGTGGGAGTCAGCTCCGGACGTTGGGCATATTGGAGGCTGATGCTGGGAAAAAGTGAAAAAAAGGTGCTTTTGAGAATAGAGTGGCCAGGAAAGCCCGCAGCCCCAAAGTCTGGGTGGCAATGCAAGTAGTTCCCAGAGGCGTTCATAAAAAGCAAGGGTTGTTCTGGCTGCCACCTTGGCTGTGGGAGTCAGCTGCGGACGTTCGGCATATTGGAGGCCGGTGCTGGGGAAAAGTGAAAAAAGGTGCTTCTGGGAATAGAGTGGCCAGGAAAGCCCGCAGCCCCAAAGTCTGGGTGGCAATGCAAGTAGTTCCCAGAGGTGTTCATAAAAAGCAAGGGTTGTTCTGGCTGCCACCTTGGCTGTGGGAGTCAGCTCCGGACGTTCGCCATATTGGAGGCCGGTGCTGGGAAAAAGTGAAAAAAAGATGCTTTTGAGGATAGGGTGGCCAGGAAAGCCCGCAGCCCCAAAGTCTGGGTGGCAATGCAAGTAGTTCCCAGAGGCGTTCATAAAAAGCAAGGGTTGTTCTGGCTGCCACCTTGGCTGTGGGAGTCAGCTCCGGACGTTGGGCATATTGGAGGCTGATGCTGGGAAAAAGTGAAAAAAAGGTGCTTTTGAGGATAGAGTGGCCAGGAAAGCCCGCAGCCCCAAAGTCTGGGTGGCAATGCAAGTAGTTCCCAGAGGCGTTCATAAAAAGCAAGGGTTGTTCTGGCTGCCACCTTGGCTGTGGGAGTCAGCTGCGGACGTTCGGCATATTGGAGGCCGGTGCTGGGGAAAAATGAAAAAAGGTGCTTCTGGGAATAGAGTGGCCAGGAAAGCCCGCAGCCCCAAAGTCTGGGTGGCAATGCAAGTAGTTCCCAGAGGTGTTCATAAAAAGCAAGGGTTGTTCTGGCTGCCACCTTGGCTGTGGGAGTCAGCTGCGGACGTTCAGCATATTGGAGGCCGGTGTTAGGGAAAAGTGAAAAAAAGGTGCTTTTGAGGATAGAGTGGCCAGGAAAGCCCGCAGCCCCAAAGTCTGGGTGGCAATGCAAGTAGTTCCCAGAGGCGTTCATAAAAAGCAAGAGTTGTTCTGGCTGCCACCTTGTCTGTGGGAGTCAGCTCCGGACGTTCGCCATATTGGAGGCCTGTGCTGGGAAAAAGTGAAAAAAAGGTGCTTTTGAGGATAGGTTGGCCAGGAAAGCCCGCAGCCCCAAAGTCTGGGTGGCAATGCAAGTAGTTCCCAGAGGCGTTCATAAAAAGCAAGGGTTGTTCTGGCTGCCACCTTGGCTGTGGGAGTCAGCTCCGGACGTTCGGCATATTGGAGGCCGGTGCTGGGAAAAAGTGAAAAAAGGTGCTTCTGGGAATAGAGTGGCCAGGAAAGCCCGCAGCCCCAAAGTCTGGGTGGCAATGCAAGTAGTTCCCAGAGGCGTTCATAAAAAGCAAGGGTTGTTCTGGCTGCCACCTTGGCTGTGGGAGTCAGCTGCGGACGTTCGGCATATTGGAGGCCGGTGCTGGGGAAAAGTGAAAAAAGGTGCTTCTGGGAATAGAGTGGCCAGGAAAGCCCGCAGCCCCAAAGTCTGGGTGGCAATGCAAGTAGTTCCCAGAGGCGTTCATAAAAAGCAAGGGTTGTTCTGGCTGCCACCTTGGCTGTGGGAGTCAGCTCCGGACGTTCGCCATATTGGAGGCCGGTGCTGGGAAAAAGTGAAAAAAAGGTGCTTTTGAGGATAGGGTGGCCAGGAAAGCCCGCAGCCCCAAAGTCTGGGTGGCAATGCAAGTAGTTCCCAGAGGCGTTCATAAAAAGCAAGGGTTGTTCTGGCTGCCACCTTGGCTGTGGGAGTCAGCTGCGGACGTTCGGCATATTGGAGGCCGGTGCTGGGGAAAAGTGAAAAAAGGTGCTTCTGGGAATAGAGTGGCCAGGAAAGCCCGCAGCCCCAAAGTCTGGGTGGCAATGCAAGTAGTTCCCAGAGGTGTTCATAAAAAGCAAGAGTTGTTCTGGCTGCCACCTTGGCTGTGGGAGTCAGCTGCGGACGTTCAGCATATTGGAGGCCGGTGCTGGGGAAAAGTGAAAAAAAGGTGCTTTTGAGGATAGAGTGGCCAGGAAAGCCCGCAGCCCCAAAGTCTGGGTGGCAATGCAAGTAGTTCCCAGAGGCGTTCATAAAAAGCAAGAGTTGTTCTGGCTGCCACCTTGGCTGTGGGAGTCAGCTCCGGACGTTTGCCATATTGGAGGCCTGTGCTGGGAAAAAGTGAAAAAAAGGTGCTTTTGAGGATAGGTTGGCCAGGAAAGCCCGCAGCCCCAAAGTCTGGGTGGCAATGCAAGTAGTTCCCAGAGGCGTTCATAAAAAGCAAGGGTTGTTCTGGCTGCCACCTTGGCTGTGGGAGTCAGCTGCGGACGTTCGCCATATTGGAGGCCGGTGCTGGGGAAAAGTGAAAAAAAGGTGCTTTTGAGAATAGAGTGGCCAGGAAAGCCCGCAGCCCCAAAGTCTGGGTGGCAATGCAAGTAGTTCCCAGAGGCGTTCATAAAAAGCAAGGGTTGTTCTGGCTGCCACCTTGGCTGTGGGAGCCAGGCCAGGACGTTCGGCATATTGGAGGCCGATGCTGGGAAAAAGTGAAAAAAGGTGCTTCTGGGAATAGAGTGGCCAGGAAAGCCCGCAGCCCCAAAGTCTGGGTGGCAATGCAAGTAGTTCCCAGAGGCGTTCATAAAAAGCAAGGGTTGTTCTGGCTGCCACCTTGGCTGTGGGAGTCAGCTGCGGACGTTCAGCATATTGGAGGCCGGTGCTGGGGAAAAGTGAAAAAAAGGTGCTTTTGAGGATAGAGTGGCCAGGAAAGCCCGCAGCCCCAAAGTCTGGGTGGCAATGCAAGTAGTTCCCAGAGGCGTTCATAAAAAGCAAGAGTTGTTCTGGCTGCCACCTTGTCTGTGGGAGTCAGCTGCGGACGTTCGCCATATTGGAGGCCTGTGCTGGGAAAAAGTGAAAAAAAGGTGCTTTTGAGGATAGCGTGGCCAGGAAAGCCCGCAGCCCCAAAGTCTGGGTGGCAATGCAAGTAGTTCCCAGAGGCGTTCATAAAAAGCAAGGGTTGTTCTGGCTGCCACCTTGGCTGTGGGAGTCAGCTCCGGACGTTCGGCATATTGGAGGCCGGTGCTGGGAAAAAGTGAAAAAAGGTGCTTCTGGGAATAGAGTGGCCAGGAAAGCCCGCAGCCCCAAAGTCTGGGTGGCAATGCAAGTAGTTCCCAGAGGTGTTCATAAAAAGCAAGGGTTGTTCTGGCTGCCACCTTGGCTGTGGGAGTCAGCTCCGGACGTTCGCCATATTGGAGGCCGGTGCTGGGAAAAAGTGAAAAAAAGGTGCTTTTGAGGATAGGGTGGCCAGGAAAGCCCGCAGCCCCAAAGTCTGGGTGGCAATGCAAGTAGTTCCCAGAGGCGTTCATAAAAAGCAAGGGTTGTTCTGGCTGCCACCTTGGCTGTGGGAGTCAGCTCCGGACGTTTGGCATATTGGAGGCTGATGCTAGGAAAAAGTGAAAAAAAGGTGCTTTTGAGGATAGGGTGGCCAGGAAAGCCCGCAGCCCCAAAGTCTGGGTGGCAATGCAAGTAGTTCCCAGAGGTGTTCATAAAAAGCAAGGGTTGTTCTGGCTGCCACCTTGGCTGTGGGAGTCAGCTGCGGACGTTCGCCATATTGGAGGCAGGTGCTGGGAAAAAGTGAAAAAAAGGTGCTTTTGAGAATAGAGTGGCCAGGAAAGCCCGCAGCCCCAAAGTCTGGGTGGCAATGCAAGTAGTTCCCAGAGGCGTTCATAAAAAGCAAGGGTTGTTCTGGCTGCCACCTTGGCTGTGGGAGTCAGCTCCGGACGTTCGGCATATTGGAGGCCGATGCTGGGAAAAAGTGAAAAAAGGTGCTTCTGGGAATAGAGTGGCCAGGAAAGCCCGCAGCCCCAAAGTCTGGGTGGCAATGCAAGTAGTTCCCAGAGGCGTTCATAAAAAGCAAGGGTTGTTCTGGCTGCCACCTTGGCTGTGGGAGTCAGCTCCGGACGTTGGGCATATTAGAGGCCGGTGCTGGGAAAAAGTGAAAAAAAGGTGCTTTTGAGGATAGGGTGGCCAGGAAAGCCCGCAGCCCCAAAGTCTGGGTGGCAATGCAAGTAGTTCCCAGAGGCGTTCATAAAAAGCAAGGGTTGTTCTGGCTGCCACCTTGGCTGTGGGAGTCAGCTCCGGACGTTCGCCATATTGGAGGCCTGTGCTGGGAAAAAGTGAAAAAAAGGTGCTTTTGAGGATAGGTTGGCCAGGAAAGCCCGCAGCCCCAAAGTCTGGGTGGCAATGCAAGTAGTTCCCAGAGGCGTTCATAAAAAGCAAGAGTTGTTCTGGCTGCCACCTTGGCTGTGGGAGTCAGCTGCGGACGTTCGGCATATTAGAGGCCGATGCTGGGAAAAAGTGAAAAAAGGTGCTTCTGGGAATAGAGTGGCCAGGAAAGCCCGCAGCCCCAAAGTCTGGGTGGCAATGCAAGTAGTTCCCAGAGGTGTTCATAAAAAGCAAGGGTTGTTCTGGCTGCCACCTTGGCTGTGGGAGTCAGCTGCGGACGTTCGGCATATTGGAGGCTGATGCTGGGAAAAAGTGAAAAAAAGCTGCTTTTGAGAATAGAGTGGCCAGGAAAGCCCGCAGCCCCAAAGTCTGGGTGGCAATGCAAGTAGTTCCCAGAGGCGTTCATAAAAAGCAAGAGTTGTTCTGGCTGCCACCTTGGCTGTGGGAGTCAGCTCCGGACGTTCGGCATATTGGAGGCCGGTGCTGGGAAAAAGTGAAAAAAAGGTGCTTTTGAGGATAGGGTGGCCAGGAAAGCCCGCAGCCCCAAAGTCTGGGTGGCAATGCAAGTAGTTCCCAGAGGCGTTCATAAAAAGCAAGGGTTGTTCTGGCTGCCACCTTGGCTGTGGGAGTCAGCTGCGGACGTTCGGCATATTGGAGGCCGGTGCTGGGGAAAAGTGAAAAAAGGTGCTTCTGGGAATAGAGTGGCCAGGAAAGCCCGCAGCCCCAAAGTCTGGGTGGCAATGCAAGTAGTTCCCAGAGGCGTTCATAAAAAGCAAGGGTTGTTCTGGCTGCCACCTTGGCTGTGGGAGTCAGCTGCGGACGTTCAGCATATTGGAGGCCGGTGCTGGGGAAAAGTGAAAAAAAGGTGCTTTTGAGGATAGAGTGGCCAGGAAAGCCCGCAGCCCCAAAGTCTGGGTGGCAATGCAAGTAGTTCCCAGAGGCGTTCATAAAAAGCAAGGGTTGTTCTGGCTGCCACCTTGGCTGTGGGAGTCAGCTGCGGACGTTCGCCATATTGGAGGCCGGTGCTGGGAAAAAGTGAAAAAAAGGTGCTTTTGAGGATAGAGTGGCCAGGAAAGCCCGCAGCCCCAAAGTCTGGGTGGCAATGCAAGTAGTACCCAGAGGTGTTCATAAAAAGCAAGGTTTGTTCTGACTGCCACCTTGGGTGTGGGAGCCAGGCCAGGACGTTCGGCATATTGGAGGCAGGTGCTGGGAAAAAGTGAAAAAAAGGTGCTTTTGAGGATAGGGTGGCCAGGAAAGCCCGCAGCCCCAAAGTCTGGGTGGCAATGGAAGTAGTTCCCAGAGGCGTTCATAAAAAGCAAGAGTTGTTCCGGCTGCCACCTTGGCTGTGGGAGTCAGCTGCGGACGTTCGGCATATTGGAGGCCGATGCTGGGGAAAAGTGAAAAAAAGGTGCTTTTGAGAATAGAGTGGCCAGGAAAGCCCGCAGCCCCAAGGTCTGGGTGGCAATGCAAGTAGTTCCCAGAGGCGTTCATAAAAAGCAAGGGTTGTTCTGGCTGCCACCTTGGCTGTGGGAGTCAGCTGCGGACGTTGGGCGTATTAGAGGCCGGTGCTGGGAAAAAGTGAAAAAAGGTGCTTTTGAGGATAGGGTGGCCAGGAAAGCCCACAGCCCCAAAGTCTGGGTGGCAATGCAAGTAGTTCCCAGAGGCGTTCATAAAAAGCAAGGGTTGTTCTGGCTGCCACCTTGGCTGTGGGAGTCAGCTGCGGACGTTCGGCATATTGGAGGCCGATGCTGGGGAAAAGTGAAAAAAAGGTGCTTTTGAGGATAGGTTGGCCAGGAAAGCCCGCAGCCCCAAAGTCTGGGTGGCAATGCAAGTAGTTCCCAGAGGCTTTCATAAAAAGCAAGAGTTGTTCTGGCTGCCACCTTGGCTGTGGGAGTCAGCTGCGGACGTTCGGCATATTGGAGGCCGATGCTGGGGAAAAGTGAAAAAAAGGTGCTTTTGAGGATAGGGTGGCCAGGAAAGCCCGCAGCCCCAAAGTCTGGATGGCAATGCGAGTAGTTCCCAGAGGCGTTCATAAAAAGCAAGGGTTGTTCTGGCTGCCACCTTGGCTGTGGGAGTCAGCTCCGGACGTTCGGCATATTGGAGGCCGGTGCTGGGGAAAAGTGAAAAAAGGTGCTTCTGGGAATAGAGTGGCCAGGAAAGCCCGCAGCCCCAAAGTCTGGGTGGCAATGCAAGTAGTTCCCAGAGGTGTTCATAAAAAGCAAGGGTTGTTCTGCCTGCCACCTTGGCTGTGGGAGTCAGCTGCGGACGTTGGGCGTATTAGAGGCCGGTGCTGGGAAAAAGTGAAAAAAAGGTGCTTTTGAGGATAGGGTGGCCAGGAAAGCCCGCAGCCCCAAAGTCTGGGTGGCAATGGAATTAGTTCCCAGAGGCGTTCATAAAAAGCAAGGGGTGTTCTGGCTGCCACCTTGGCTGTGGGAGTCAGCTGCGGACGTTCGGCATATTGGAGGCCGGTGCTGGGGAAAAGTGAAAAAAGGTGCTTCTGGGAATAGAGTGGCCAGGAAAGCCCGCAGCCCCAAAGTCTGGGTGGCAATGCAAGTAGTTCCCAGAGGCGTTCATAAAAAGCAAGGGTTGTTCTGGCTGCCACCTTGGGTGTGGGAGTCAGCTCCGGACGTTCGGCATATTGGAGGCCGGTGCTGGGGAAAAGTGAAAAAAAGGTGCTTTTGAGGATAGGGTGGCCAGGAAAGCCCGCAGCCCCAAAGTCTGGGTGGCAATGCAAGTAGTTCCCAGAGAGGTTCATAAAAAGCAAGGGTTGTTCTGGCTGCCACCTTGGCTGTGGGAGTCAGCTGCGGACGTTCGGCATATTGGAGGCCGATGCTGGGGAAAAGTGAAAAAAAGGTGCTTTTGAGGATAGCGTGGCCAGGAAAGCCCGCAGCCCCAAAGTCTGGGTGGCAATGCAAGTAGTTCCCAGAAGCGTTCATAAAAAGCAAGGGTTGTTCTGGCTGCCACCTTGGCTGTGGGAGCCAGGCCAGGACGTTCGGCATATTGGAGGCCGGTGCTGGGAAAAAGTGAAAAAAATGTGCTTTGGAGGATAGGGTGGCCAGGAAAGCCCGCAGCCCCAAAGTCTGGGTGGCAATGCAAGTAGTTCCAGAGGCGTTCATAAAAAGCAAGGGTTGTTCTGGCTGCCACCTTGGCTGTGGGAACAAGGCCAGGACATTCGGCATATTGGTGGTCGGTGCTGGGAAAAAGTGAAAAAAAGGTGCTTTTGAGGACAGGGTGGCCAGGAAAGCCTGCAGCCCCAAAGTCTGGGTGGCAATGCAAGTAGTTCCCAGAGGCGTTCATAAAAAGCAAGAGTTGTTCTGGCTGCCACCTTGGCTGTGGGAGTCAGCTGCGGACGTTCGCCATATTGGAGGCCTGTGCTGGGAAAAAGTGAAAAAAAGGTGCTTTTGAGGATAGCGTGGCCAGGAAAGCCCGCAGCCCCAAAGTCTGGGTGGCAATGCAAGTAGTTCCCAGAGGCGTTCATAAAAAGCAAGGGTTGTTCTGGCTGCCACCTTGGCTGTGGAAGTCAGCTCCGGACGTTCGGCATATTGGAGGCCGGTGCTGGGGAAAAGTGAAAAAAGATGCTTCTGGGAATAGAGTGGCCAGGAAAGCCCGCAGCCCCAAAGTCTGGGTGGCAATGCAAGTAGTTCCCAGAGGTGTTCATAAAAAGCAAGGGTTGTTCTGGCTGCCACCTTGGCTGTGGGAGTCAGCTGCGGACGTTCAGCATATTGGAGGCCGGTGCTGGGGAAAAGTGAAAAAAAGGTGCTTTTGAGGATAGAGTGGCCAGGAAAGCCCGCAGCCCCAAAGTCTGGGTGGCAATGCAAGTAGTTCCCAGAGGCGTTCATAAAAAGCAAGGGTTGTTCTGGCTGCCACCTTGGCTGTGGGAGTCAGCTCCGGACGTTGGGCATATTGGAGGCTGATGCTGGGAAAAAGTGAAAAAAAGCTACTTTTGAGAATAGAGTGGCCAGGAAAGCCCGCAGCCCCAAAGTCTGGGTGGCAATGCAAGTAGTTCCCAGAGGCGTTCATAAAAAGCAAGGGTTGTTCTGGCTGCCACCTTGGCTGTGGGAGTCAGCTGCGGACGTTCGCCATATTGGAGGCCGGTGCTGGGAAAAAGTGAAAAAAAGGTGCTTTTGAGGATAGAGTGGCCAGGAAAGCCCGCAGCCCCAAAGTCTGGGTGGCAATGCAAGTAGTACCCAGAGGTGTTCATAAAAAGCAAGAGTTGTTCTGACTGCCACCTTGGCTGTGGGAGCCAGGCCAGGACGTTCGGCATATTGGAGGCCGATGCTGGGGAAAAGTGAAAAAAAGGTGCTTTTGAGAATAGAGTGGCCAGGAAAGCCCGCAGCCCCAAGGTCTGGGTGGCAATGCAAGTAGTTCCCAGAGGCGTTCATAAAAAGCAAGGGTTGTTCTGGCTGCCACCTTGGCTGTGGGAGTCAGCTGCGGACGTTCGGCATATTGGAGGCCGGTGCTGGGGAAAAGTGAAAAAAGGTGCTTCTGGGAATAGAGTGGCCAGGAAAGCCCGCAGCCCCAAAGTCTGGGTGGCAATGCAAGTAGTTCCCAGAGGTGTTCATAAAAAGCAAGGGTTGTTCTGGCTGCCACCTTGGCTGTGGGAGTCAGCTGCGGACGTTCGGCATATTGGAGGCCGGTGCTGGGGAAAAGTGAAAAAAAGGTGCTTTTGAGGATAGGGTGGCCAGGAAAGCCCGCAGCCCCAAAGTCTGGGTGGCAATGCAAGTAGTTCCCAGAGGCGTTCATAAAAAGCAAGAGTTGTTCTGGCTGCCACCTTGGCTGTGGGAACAAGGCCAGGACATTCGGCATATTGGTGGTCGGTGCTGGGAAATATGAAAAAAATGTGCTTTTGAGGATAGGGTGGCGAGGAAAGCCCGCAGCCCCAAAGTCTGGGTGGCAATGCAAGTAGTTCCCAGAGGCGTTCATAAAAAGCAAGAGTTGTTCTGGCTGCCACCTTGGCTGTGGGAGTCAGCTGCGGACGTTCGGCATATTGGAGGCCGGTGCTGGGGAAAAGTGAAAAAAGGTGCTTCTGGGAATAGAGTGGCCAGGAAAGCCCGCAGCCCCAAAGTCTGGGTGGCAATGCAAGTAGTTCCCAGAGGTGTTCATAAAAAGCAAGGGTTGTTCTGGCTGCCACCTTGGCTGTGGGAGTCAGCTGCGGACGTTGGGCATATTGGAGGCTGATGCTGGGAAAAAGTGAAAAAAAGGTGCTTTTGAGAATAGAGTGGCCAGGAAAGCCCGCAGCCCCAAAGTCTGGGTGGCAATGCAAGTAGTTCCCAGAGGCGTTCATAAAAAGCAAGGGTTGTTCTGGCTGCCACCTTGGCTGTGGGAGTCAGCTGCGGACGTTCGCCATATTGGAGGCCGGTGCTGGGAAAAAGTGAAAAAAAGGTGCTTTTGAGGATAGGGTGGCCAGGAAAGCCCGCAGCCCCAAAGTCTGGGTGGCAATGCAAGTAGTTCCCAGAGGCGTTCATAAAAAGCAAGAGTTGTTCTGGCTGCCACCTTGGCTGTGGGAGTCAGCTGCGGACGTTCGGCATATTGGAGGCCGGTGCTGGGGAAAAGTGAAAAAAGGTGCTTCTGGGAATAGAGTGGCCAGGAAAGCCCGCAGCCCCAAAGTCTGGGTGGCAATGCAAGTAGTTCCCAGAGGTGTTCATAAAAAGCAAGGGTTGTTCTGGCTGCCACCTTGGCTGTGGGAGTCAGCTCCGGACGTTCGCCATATTGGAGGCCGGTGCTGGGAAAAAGTGAAAAAAAGATGCTTTTGAGGATAGGGTGGCCAGGAAAGCCCGCAGCCCCAAAGTCTGGGTGGCAATGCAAGTAGTTCCCAGAGGCGTTCATAAAAAGCAAGGGTTGTTCTGGCTGCCACCTTGGCTGTGGGAGTCAGCTCCGGACGTTGGGCATATTGGAGGCTGATGCTGGGAAAAAGTGAAAAAAAGGTGCTTTTGAGGATAGAGTGGCCAGGAAAGCCCGCAGCCCCAAAGTCTGGGTGGCAATGCAAGTAGTTCCCAGAGGCGTTCATAAAAAGCAAGGGTTGTTCTGGCTGCCACCTTGGCTGTGGGAGTCAGCTGCGGACGTTCGGCATATTGGAGGCCGGTGCTGGGGAAAGATGAAAAAAGGTGCTTCTGGGAATAGAGTGGCCAGGAAAGCCCGCAGCCCCAAAGTCTGGGTGGCAATGCAAGTAGTTCCCAGAGGTGTTCATAAAAAGCAAGGGTTGTTCTGGCTGCCACCTTGGCTGTGGGAGTCAGCTGCGGACGTTCAGCATATTGGAGGCAGGTGTTAGGGAAAAGTGAAAAAAAGGTGCTTTTGAGGATAGAGTGGCCAGGAAAGCCCGCAGCCCCAAAGTCTGGGTGGCAATGCAAGTAGTTCCCAGAGGCGTTCATAAAAAGCAAGAGTTGTTCTGGCTGCCACCTTGGCTGTGGGAGTCAGCTGCGGACGTTCGGCATATTGGAGGCCGGTGCTGGGAAAAAGTGAAAAGAAGGTGCTTTTGAGAATAGAGTGGCCAGGAAAGCCCGCAGCCCCAAAGTCTGGGTGGCAATGCAAGTAGTTCCCAGAGGCGTTCATAAAAAGCAAGGGTTGTTCTGGCTGCCACCTTGGCTGTGGGAGTCAGCTGCGGACGTTCGCCATATTGGAGGCCGGTGCTGGGAAAAAGTGAAAAAAAGGTGCTTTTGAGGATAGGGTGGCCAGGAAAGCCCGCAGCCCCAAAGTCTGGGTGGCAATGCAAGTAGTTCCCAGAGGCGTTCATAAAAAGCAAGAGTTGTTCTGGCTGCCACCTTGGCTGTGGGAGTCAGCTGCGGACGTTCGGCATATTGGAGGCCGGTGCTGGGGAAAAGTGAAAAAAGGTGCTTCTGGGAATAGAGTGGCCAGGAAAGCCCGCAGCCCCAAAGTCTGGGTGGCAATGCAAGTAGTTCCCAGAGGTGTTCATAAAAAGCAAGGGTTGTTCTGGCTGCCACCTTGGCTGTGGGAGTCAGCTCCGGACGTTCGCCATATTGGAGGCCGGTGCTGGGAAAAAGTGAAAAAAAGATGCTTTTGAGGATAGGGTGGCCAGGAAAGCCCGCAGCCCCAAAGTCTGGGTGGCAATGCAAGTAGTTCCCAGAGGCGTTCATAAAAAGCAAGGGTTGTTCTGGCTGCCACCTTGGCTGTGGGAGTCAGCTCCGGACGTTGGGCATATTGGAGGCTGATGCTGGGAAAAAGTGAAAAAAAGGTGCTTTTGAGGATAGAGTGGCCAGGAAAGCCCGCAGCCCCAAAGTCTGGGTGGCAATGCAAGTAGTTCCCAGAGGCGTTCATAAAAAGCAAGGGTTGTTCTGGCTGCCACCTTGGCTGTGGGAGTCAGCTGCGGACGTTCGGCATATTGGAGGCCGGTGCTGGGGAAAGATGAAAAAAGGTGCTTCTGGGAATAGAGTGGCCAGGAAAGCCCGCAGCCCCAAAGTCTGGGTGGCAATGCAAGTAGTTCCCAGAGGTGTTCATAAAAAGCAAGGGTTGTTCTGGCTGCCACCTTGGCTGTGGGAGTCAGCTGCGGACGTTCAGCATATTGGAGGCAGGTGTTAGGGAAAAGTGAAAAAAAGGTGCTTTTGAGGATAGAGTGGCCAGGAAAGCCCGCAGCCCCAAAGTCTGGGTGGCAATGCAAGTAGTTCCCAGAGGCGTTCATAAAAAGCAAGAGTTGTTCTGGCTGCCACCTTGGCTGTGGGAGTCGGCTCCGGACGTTCGCCATATTGGAGGCCTGTGCTGGGAAAAAGTGAAAAAAAGGTGCTTTTGAGGATAGGTTGGCCAGGAAAGCCCGCAGCCCCAAAGTCTGGGTGGCAATGCAAGTAGTTCCCAGAGGCGTTCATAAAAAGCAAGGGTTGTTCTGGCTGCCACCTTGGCTGTGGGAGTCAGCTGCGGACGTTCGGCATATTGGAGGCCGATGCTGGGAAAAAGTGAAAAAAAGGTGCTTTTGAGGATAGGGTGGCCAGGAAAGCCCGCAGCCCCAAAGTCTGGGTGGCAATGCAAGTAGTTCCCAGAGGCGTTCATAAAAAGCAAGGGTTGTTCTGGCTGCCACCTTGGCTGTGGGAGTCAGCTGCGGACGTTCGGCATATTGGAGGCCGGTGCTGGGGAAAAGTGAAAAAAGGTGCTTCTGGGAATAGAGTGGCCAGGAAAGCCCGCAGCCCCAAAGTCTGGGTGGCAATGCAAGTAGTTCCCAGAGGTGTTCATAAAAAGCAAGGGTTGTTCTGGCTGCCACCTTGGCTGTGGGAGTCAGCTGCGGACGTTCAGCATATTGGAGGCCGGTGCTGGGAAAAAGTGAAAAAAAGATGCTTTTGAGGATAGGGTGGCCAGGAAAGCCCGCAGCCCCAAAGTCTGGGTGGCAATGCAAGTAGTTCCCAGAGGCGTTCATAAAAAGCAAGGGTTGTTCTGGCTGCCACCTTGGCTGTGGGAGTCAGCTCCGGACGTTCGGCATATTGGAGGCTGATGCTGGGAAAAAGTGAAAAAAAGGTGCTTTTGAGGATAGAGTGGCCAGGAAAGCCCGCAGCCCCAAAGTCTGGGTGGCAATGCAAGTAGTTCCCAGAGGCGTTCATAAAAAGCAAGGGTTGTTCTGGCTGCCACCTTGGCTGTGGGAGTCAGCTGCGGACGTTCGGCATATTGGAGGCCGGTGCTGGGGAAAGATGAAAAAAGGTGCTTCTGGGAATAGAGTGGCCAGGAAAGCCCGCAGCCCCAAAGTCTGGGTGGCAATGCAAGTAGTTCCCAGAGGTGTTCATAAAAAGCAAGGGTTGTTCTGGCTGCCACCTTGGCTGTGGGAGTCAGCTGCGGACGTTCAGCATATTGGAGGGAGGTGTTAGGGAAAAGTGAAAAAAAGGTGCTTTTGAGGATAGAGTGGCCAGGAAAGCCCGCAGCCCCAAAGTCTGGGTGGCAATGCAAGTAGTTCCCAGAGGCGTTCATAAAAAGCAAGAGTTGTTCTGGCTGCCACCTTGGCTGTGGGAGTCGGCTCCGGACGTTCGCCATATTGGAGGCCTGTGCTGGGAAAAAGTGAAAAAAAGGTGCTTTTGAGGATAGGTTGGCCAGGAAAGCCCGCAGCCCCAAAGTCTGGGTGGCAATGCAAGTAGTTCCCAGAGGCGTTCATAAAAAGCAAGGGTTGTTCTGGCTGCCACCTTGGCTGTGGGAGTCAGCTGCGGACGTTCGGCATATTGGAGGCCGGTGCTGGGGAAAAGTGAAAAAAGGTGCTTCTGGGAATAGAGTGGCCAGGAAAGCCCGCAGCCCCAAAGTCTGGGTGGCAATGCAAGTAGTTCCCAGAGGTGTTCATAAAAAGCAAGGGTTGTTCTGGCTGCCACCTTGGGTGTGGGAGTCAGCTCCGGACGTTGGGCATATTGGAGGCTGATGCTGGGAAAAAGTGAAAAAAAGGTGCTTTTGAGAATAGAGTGGCCAGGAAAGCCCGCAGCCCCAAAGTCTGGGTGGCAATGCAAGTAGTTCCCAGAGGTGTTCATAAAAAGCAAGGGTTGTTCTGGCTGCCACCTTGGCTGTGGGAGTCAGCTGCGGACGTTCAGCATATTGGAGGCAGGTGTTAGGGAAAAGTGAAAAAAAGGTGCTTTTGAGGATAGAGTGGCCAGGAAAGCCCGCAGCCCCAAAGTCTGGGTGGCAATGCAAGTAGTTCCCAGAGGCGTTCATAAAAAGCAAGAGTTGTTCTGGCTGCCACCTTGGCTGTGGGAGTCGGCTCCGGACGTTCGCCATATTGGAGGCCTGTGCTGGGAAAAAGTGAAAAAAAGGTGCTTTTGAGGATAGGTTGGCCAGGAAAGCCCGCAGCCCCAAAGTCTGGGTGGCAATGCAAGTAGTTCCCAGAGGCGTTCATAAAAAGCAAGGGTTGTTCTGGCTGCCACCTTGGCTGTGGGAGTCAGCTGCGGACGTTCGGCATATTGGAGGCCGGTGCTGGGGAAAAGTGAAAAAAGGTGCTTCTGGGAATAGAGTGGCCAGGAAAGCCCGCAGCCCCAAAGTCTGGGTGGCAATGCAAGTAGTTCCCAGAGGTGTTCATAAAAAGCAAGGGTTGTTCTGGCTGCCACCTTGGGTGTGGGAGTCAGCTCCGGACGTTGGGCATATTGGAGGCTGATGCTGGGAAAAAGTGAAAAAAAGGTGCTTTTGAGGATAGAGTGGCCAGGAAAGCCCGCAGCCCCAAAGTCTGGGTGGCAATGCAAGTAGTTCCCAGAGGCGTTCATAAAAAGCAAGGGTTGTTCTGGCTGCCACCTTGGCTGTGGGAGTCAGCTGCGGACGTTCGGCATATTGGAGGCCGGTGCTGGGGAAAGATGAAAAAAGGTGCTTCTGGGAATAGAGTGGCCAGGAAAGCCCGCAGCCCCAAAGTCTGGGTGGCAATGCAAGTAGTTCCCAGAGGTGTTCATAAAAAGCAAGGGTTGTTCTGGCTGCCACCTTGGCTGTGGGAGTCAGCTGCGGACGTTCAGCATATTGGAGGCAGGTGTTAGGGAAAAGTGAAAAAAAGGTGCTTTTGAGGATAGAGTGGCCAGGAAAGCCCGCAGCCCCAAAGTCTGGGTGGCAATGCAAGTAGTTCCCAGAGGCATTCATAAAAAGCAAGAGTTGTTCTGGCTGCCACCTTGGCTGTGGGAGTCGGCTCCGGACGTTCGCCATATTGGAGGCCTGTGCTGGGAAAAAGTGAAAAAAAGGTGCTTTTGAGGATAGGTTGGCCAGGAAAGCCCGCAGCCCCAAAGTCTGGGTGGCAATGCAAGTAGTTCCCAGAGGCGTTCATAAAAAGCAAGGGTTGTTCTGGCTGCCACCTTGGCTGTGGGAGTCAGCTGCGGACGTTCGGCATATTGGAGGCCGGTGCTGGGGAAAAGTGAAAAAAGGTGCTTCTGGGAATAGAGTGGCCAGGAAAGCCCGCAGCCCCAAAGTCTGGGTGGCAATGCAAGTAGTTCCCAGAGGTGTTCATAAAAAGCAAGGGTTGTTCTGGCTGCCACCTTGGGTGTGGGAGTCAGCTCCGGACGTTGGGCATATTGGAGGCTGATGCTGGGAAAAAGTGAAAAAAAGGTGCTTTTGAGAATAGAGTGGCCAGGAAAGCCCGCAGCCCCAAAGTCTGGGTGGCAATGCAAGTAGTTCCCAGAGGTGTTCATAAAAAGCAAGGGTTGTTCTGGCTGCCACCTTGGCTGTGGGAGTCAGCTGCGGACGTTCAGCATATTGGAGGCAGGTGTTAGGGAAAAGTGAAAAAAAGGTGCTTTTGAGGATAGAGTGGCCAGGAAAGCCCGCAGCCCCAAAGTCTGGGTGGCAATGCAAGTAGTTCCCAGAGGCGTTCATAAAAAGCAAGAGTTGTTCTGGCTGCCACCTTGGCTGTGGGAGTCGGCTCCGGACGTTCGCCATATTGGAGGCCTGTGCTGGGAAAAAGTGAAAAAAAGGTGCTTTTGAGGATAGGTTGGCCAGGAAAGCCCGCAGCCCCAAAGTCTGGGTGGCAATGCAAGTAGTTCCCAGAGGCGTTCATAAAAAGCAAGGGTTGTTCTGGCTGCCACCTTGGCTGTGGGAGTCAGCTGCGGACGTTCGGCATATTGGAGGCCGGTGCTGGGGAAAAGTGAAAAAAGGTGCTTCTGGGAATAGAGTGGCCAGGAAAGCCCGCAGCCCCAAAGTCTGGGTGGCAATGCAAGTAGTTCCCAGAGGTGTTCATAAAAAGCAAGGGTTGTTCTGGCTGCCACCTTGGGTGTGGGAGTCAGCTCCGGACGTTGGGCATATTGGAGGCTGATGCTGGGAAAAAGTGAAAAAAAGGTGCTTTTGAGAATAGAGTGGCCAGGAAAGCCCGCAGCCCCAAAGTCTGGGTGGCAATGCAAGTAGTTCCCAGAGGCGTTCATAAAAAGCAAGAGTTGTTCTGGCTGCCACCTTGGCTGTGGGAGTCGGCTCCGGACGTTCGCCATATTGGAGGCCTGTGCTGGGGAAAAGTGAAAAAAAGGTGCTTTTGAGGATAGGTTGGCCAGGAAAGCCCGCAGCCCCAAAGTCTGGGTGGCAATGCAAGTAGTTCCCAGAGGCGTTCATAAAAAGCAAGGGTTGTTCTGGCTGCCACCTTGGCTGTGGGAGTCAGCTGCGGACGTTCGGCATATTGGAGGCCGATGCTGGGAAAAAGTGAAAAAAAGGTGCTTTTGAGGATAGGGTGGCCAGGAAAGCCCGCAGCCCCAAAGTCTGGGTGGCAATGCAAGTAGTTCCCAGAGGCGTTCATAAAAAGCAAGGGTTGTTCTGGCTGCCACCTTGGCTGTGGGAGTCAGCTGCGGACGTTCGGCATATTGGAGGCCGGTGCTGGGGAAAAGTGAAAACAGGTGCTTCTGGGAATAGAGTGGCCAGGAAAGCCCGCAGCCCCAAAGTCTGGGTGGCAATGCAAGTAGTTCCCAGAGGTGTTCATAAAAAGCAAGGGTTGTTCTGGCTGCCACCTTGGGTGTGGGAGTCAGCTCCGGACGTTGGGCATATTGGAGGCTGATGCTGGGAAAAAGTGAAAAAAAGGTGCTTTTGAGAATAGAGTGGCCAGGAAAGCCCGCAGCCCCAAAGTCTGGGTGGCAATGCAAGTAGTTCCCAGAGGCGTTCATAAAAAGCAAGGGTTGTTCTGGCTGCCACCTTGGCTGTGGGAGTCAGCTGCGGACGTTCGGCATATTGGAGGCCGGTGCTGGGGAAAAGTGAAAAAAGGTGCTTCTGGGAATAGAGTGGCCAGGAAAGCCCGCAGCCCCAAAGTCTGGGTGGCAATGCAAGTAGTTCCCAGAGGTGTTCATAAAAAGCAAGGGTTGTTCTGGCTGCCACCTTGGCTGTGGGAGTCAGCTGCGGACGTTCAGCATATTGGAGGCAGGTGTTAGGGAAAAGTGAAAAAAAGGTGCTTTTGAGGATAGAGTGGCCAGGAAAGCCCGCAGCCCCAAAGTCTGGGTGGCAATGCAAGTAGTTCCCAGAGGCGTTCATAAAAAGCAAGAGTTGTTCTGGCTGCCACCTTGGCTGTGGGAGTCGGCTCCGGACGTTCGCCATATTGGAGGCCTGTGCTGGGGAAAAGTGAAAAAAGGTGCTTTTGAGGATAGGTTGGCCAGGAAAGCCCGCAGCCCCAAAGTCTGGGTGGCAATGCAAGTAGTTCCCAGAGGCGTTCATAAAAAGCAAGGGTTGTTCTGGCTGCCACCTTGGCTGTGGGAGTCAGCTGCGGACGTTCGGCATATTGGAGGCCGGTGCTGGGGAAAAGTGAAAAAAGGTGCTTCTGGGAATAGAGTGGCCAGGAAAGCCCGCAGCCCCAAAGTCTGGGTGGCAATGCAAGTAGTTCCCAGAGGTGTTCATAAAAAGCAAGGGTTGTTCTGGCTGCCACCTTGGGTGTGGGAGTCAGCTCCGGACGTTGGGCATATTGGAGGCTGATGCTGGGAAAAAGTGAAAAAAAGGTGCTTTTGAGAATAGAGTGGCCAGGAAAGCCCGCAGCCCCAAAGTCTGGGTGGCAATGCAAGTAGTTCCCAGAGGCGTTCATAAAAAGCAAGAGTTGTTCTGGCTGCCACCTTGGCTGTGGGAGTCGGCTCCGGACGTTCGCCATATTGGAGGCCTGTGCTGGGGAAAAGTGAAAAAAAGGTGCTTTTGAGGATAGGTTGGCCAGGAAAGCCCGCAGCCCCAAAGTCTGGGTGGCAATGCAAGTAGTTCCCAGAGGCGTTCATAAAAAGCAAGGGTTGTTCTGGCTGCCACCTTGGCTGTGGGAGTCAGCTGCGGACGTTCGGCATATTGGAGGCCGATGCTGGGAAAAAGTGAAAAAAAGGTGCTTTTGAGGATAGGGTGGCCAGGAAAGCCCGCAGCCCCAAAGTCTGGGTGGCAATGCAAGTAGTTCCCAGAGGCGTTCATAAAAAGCAAGGGTTGTTCTGGCTGCCACCTTGGCTGTGGGAGTCAGCTGCGGACGTTCGGCATATTGGAGGCCGGTGCTGGGGAAAAGTGAAAAAAGGTGCTTCTGGGAATAGAGTGGCCAGGAAAGCCCGCAGCCCCAAAGTCTGGGTGGCAATGCAAGTAGTTCCCAGAGGTGTTCATAAAAAGCAAGGGTTGTTCTGGCTGCCACCTTGGGTGTGGGAGTCAGCTCCGGACGTTGGGCATATTGGAGGCTGATGCTGGGAAAAAGTGAAAAAAAGGTGCTTTTGAGAATAGAGTGGCCAGGAAAGCCCGCAGCCCCAAAGTCTGGGTGGCAATGCAAGTAGTTCCCAGAGGCGTTCATAAAAAGCAAGGGTTGTTCTGGCTGCCACCTTGGCTGTGGGAGTCAGCTGCGGACGTTCGGCATATTGGAGGCCGGTGCTGGGGAAAAGTGAAAAAAGGTGCTTCTGGGAATAGAGTGGCCAGGAAAGCCCGCAGCCCCAAAGTCTGGGTGGCAATGCAAGTAGTTCCCAGAGGTGTTCATAAAAAGCAAGGGTTGTTCTGGCTGCCACCTTGGCTGTGGGAGTCAGCTCCGGACGTTCGCCATATTGGAGGCCGGTGCTGGGAAAAAGTGAAAAAAAGATGCTTTTGAGGATAGGGTGGCCAGGAAAGCCCGCAGCCCCAAAGTCTGGGTGGCAATGCAAGTAGTTCCCAGAGGCGTTCATAAAAAGCAAGGGTTGTTCTGGCTGCCACCTTGGCTGTGGGAGTCAGCTCCGGACGTTGGGCATATTGGAGGCTGATGCTGGGAAAAAGTGAAAAAAAGGTGCTTTTGAGGATAGAGTGGCCAGGAAAGCCCGCAGCCCCAAAGTCTGGGTGGCAATGCAAGTAGTTCCCAGAGGCGTTCATAAAAAGCAAGGGTTGTTCTGGCTGCCACCTTGGCTGTGGGAGTCAGCTGCGGACGTTCGGCATATTGGAGGCCGGTGCTGGGGAAAAATGAAAAAAGGTGCTTCTGGGAATAGAGTGGCCAGGAAAGCCCGCAGCCCCAAAGTCTGGGTGGCAATGCAAGTAGTTCCCAGAGGTGTTCATAAAAAGCAAGGGTTGTTCTGGCTGCCACCTTGGCTGTGGGAGTCAGCTGCGGACGTTCAGCATATTGGAGGCCGGTGTTAGGGAAAAGTGAAAAAAAGGTGCTTTTGAGGATAGAGTGGCCAGGAAAGCCCGCAGCCCCAAAGTCTGGGTGGCAATGCAAGTAGTTCCCAGAGGCGTTCATAAAAAGCAAGAGTTGTTCTGGCTGCCACCTTGTCTGTGGGAGTCAGCTCCGGACGTTCGCCATATTGGAGGCCTGTGCTGGGAAAAAGTGAAAAAAAGGTGCTTTTGAGGATAGGTTGGCCAGGAAAGCCCGCAGCCCCAAAGTCTGGGTGGCAATGCAAGTAGTTCCCAGAGGCGTTCATAAAAAGCAAGGGTTGTTCTGGCTGCCACCTTGGCTGTGGGAGTCAGCTCCGGACGTTCGGCATATTGGAGGCCGGTGCTGGGAAAAAGTGAAAAAAGGTGCTTCTGGGAATAGAGTGGCCAGGAAAGCCCGCAGCCCCAAAGTCTGGGTGGCAATGCAAGTAGTTCCCAGAGGCGTTCATAAAAAGCAAGGGTTGTTCTGGCTGCCACCTTGGCTGTGGGAGTCAGCTGCGGACGTTCGGCATATTGGAGGCCGGTGCTGGGGAAAAGTGAAAAAAGGTGCTTCTGGGAATAGAGTGGCCAGGAAAGCCCGCAGCCCCAAAGTCTGGGTGGCAATGCAAGTAGTTCCCAGAGGCGTTCATAAAAAGCAAGGGTTGTTCTGGCTGCCACCTTGGCTGTGGGAGTCAGCTCCGGACGTTCGCCATATTGGAGGCCGGTGCTGGGAAAAAGTGAAAAAAAGGTGCTTTTGAGGATAGGGTGGCCAGGAAAGCCCGCAGCCCCAAAGTCTGGGTGGCAATGCAAGTAGTTCCCAGAGGCGTTCATAAAAAGCAAGGGTTGTTCTGGCTGCCACCTTGGCTGTGGGAGTCAGCTGCGGACGTTCGGCATATTGGAGGCCGGTGCTGGGGAAAAGTGAAAAAAGGTGCTTCTGGGAATAGAGTGGCCAGGAAAGCCCGCAGCCCCAAAGTCTGGGTGGCAATGCAAGTAGTTCCCAGAGGTGTTCATAAAAAGCAAGAGTTGTTCTGGCTGCCACCTTGGCTGTGGGAGTCAGCTGCGGACGTTCAGCATATTGGAGGCCGGTGCTGGGGAAAAGTGAAAAAAAGGTGCTTTTGAGGATAGAGTGGCCAGGAAAGCCCGCAGCCCCAAAGTCTGGGTGGCAATGCAAGTAGTTCCCAGAGGCGTTCATAAAAAGCAAGAGTTGTTCTGGCTGCCACCTTGGCTGTGGGAGTCAGCTCCGGACGTTTGCCATATTGGAGGCCTGTGCTGGGAAAAAGTGAAAAAAAGGTGCTTTTGAGGATAGGTTGGCCAGGAAAGCCCGCAGCCCCAAAGTCTGGGTGGCAATGCAAGTAGTTCCCAGAGGCGTTCATAAAAAGCAAGGGTTGTTCTGGCTGCCACCTTGGCTGTGGGAGTCAGCTGCGGACGTTCGCCATATTGGAGGCCGGTGCTGGGGAAAAGTGAAAAAAAGGTGCTTTTGAGAATAGAGTGGCCAGGAAAGCCCGCAGCCCCAAAGTCTGGGTGGCAATGCAAGTAGTTCCCAGAGGCGTTCATAAAAAGCAAGGGTTGTTCTGGCTGCCACCTTGGCTGTGGGAGCCAGGCCAGGACGTTCGGCATATTGGAGGCCGATGCTGGGAAAAAGTGAAAAAAGGTGCTTCTGGGAATAGAGTGGCCAGGAAAGCCCGCAGCCCCAAAGTCTGGGTGGCAATGCAAGTAGTTCCCAGAGGCGTTCATAAAAAGCAAGGGTTGTTCTGGCTGCCACCTTGGCTGTGGGAGTCAGCTGCGGACGTTCAGCATATTGGAGGCCGGTGCTGGGGAAAAGTGAAAAAAAGGTGCTTTTGAGGATAGCGTGGCCAGGAAAGCCCGCAGCCCCAAAGTCTGGGTGGCAATGCAAGTAGTTCCCAGAGGCGTTCATAAAAAGCAAGGGTTGTTCTGGCTGCCACCTTGGCTGTGGGAGTCAGCTCCGGACGTTCGGCATATTGGAGGCCGGTGCTGGGGAAAAGTGAAAAAAGGTGCTTCTGGGAATAGAGTGGCCAGGAAAGCCCGCAGCCCCAAAGTCTGGGTGGCAATGCAAGTAGTTCCCAGAGGTGTTCATAAAAAGCAAGGGTTGTTCTGGCTGCCACCTTGGCTGTGGGAGTCAGCTCCGGACGTTCGCCATATTGGAGGCCGGTGCTGGGAAAAAGTGAAAAAAAGGTGCTTTTGAGGATAGGGTGGCCAGGAAAGCCCGCAGCCCCAAAGTCTGGGTGGCAATGCAAGTAGTTCCCAGAGGCGTTCATAAAAAGCAAGGGTTGTTCTGGCTGCCACCTTGGCTGTGGGAGTCAGCTCCGGACGTTTGGCATATTGGAGGCTGATGCTAGGAAAAAGTGAAAAAAAGGTGCTTTTGAGGATAGGGTGGCCAGGAAAGCCCGCAGCCCCAAAGTCTGGGTGGCAATGCAAGTAGTTCCCAGAGGTGTTCATAAAAAGCAAGGGTTGTTCTGGCTGCCACCTTGGCTGTGGGAGTCAGCTGCGGACGTTCGCCATATTGGAGGCAGGTGCTGGGAAAAAGTGAAAAAAAGGTGCTTTTGAGAATAGAGTGGCCAGGAAAGCCCGCAGCCCCAAAGTCTGGGTGGCAATGCAAGTAGTTCCCAGAGGCGTTCATAAAAAGCAAGGGTTGTTCTGGCTGCCACCTTGGCTGTGGGAGTCAGCTCCGGACGTTCGGCATATTGGAGGCCGATGCTGGGAAAAAGTGAAAAAAGGTGCTTCTGGGAATAGAGTGGCCAGGAAAGCCCGCAGCCCCAAAGTCTGGGTGGCAATGCAAGTAGTTCCCAGAGGCGTTCATAAAAAGCAAGGGTTGTTCTGGCTGCCACCTTGGCTGTGGGAGTCAGCTCCGGACGTTGGGCATATTAGAGGCCGGTGCTGGGAAAAAGTGAAAAAAAGGTGCTTTTGAGGATAGGGTGGCCAGGAAAGCCCGCAGCCCCAAAGTCTGGGTGGCAATGCAAGTAGTTCCCAGAGGCGTTCATAAAAAGCAAGGGTTGTTCTGGCTGCCACCTTGGCTGTGGGAGTCAGCTCCGGACGTTCGCCATATTGGAGGCCTGTGCTGGGAAAAAGTGAAAAAAAGGTGCTTTTGAGGATAGGTTGGCCAGGAAAGCCCGCAGCCCCAAAGTCTGGGTGGCAATGCAAGTAGTTCCCAGAGGCGTTCATAAAAAGCAAGAGTTGTTCTGGCTGCCACCTTGGCTGTGGGAGTCAGCTGCGGACGTTCGGCATATTAGAGGCCGATGCTGGGAAAAAGTGAAAAAAGGTGCTTCTGGGAATAGAGTGGCCAGGAAAGCCCGCAGCCCCAAAGTCTGGGTGGCAATGCAAGTAGTTCCCAGAGGTGTTCATAAAAAGCAAGAGTTGTTCTGGCTGCCACCTTGACTGTGGGAGTCAGCTGCGGACGTTCGCCATATTGGAGGCCGGTGCTGGGAAAAAGTGAAAAAAAGGTGCTTTTGAGGATAGAGTGGCCAGGAAAGCCCGCAGCCCCAAAGTCTGGGTGGCAATGCAAGTAGTTCCCAGAGGCGTTCATAAAAAGCAAGGGTTGTTCTGGCTGCCACCTTGGCTGTGGGAGTCAGCTCCGGACGTTGGGCATATTGGAGGCTGATGCTGGGAAAAAGTGAAAAAAAGGTGCTTTTGAGAATAGAGTGGCCAGGAAAGCCCGCAGCCCCAAAGTCTGGGTGGCAATGCAAGTAGTTCCCAGAGGCGTTCATAAAAAGCAAGGGTTGTTCTGGCTGCCACCTTGGCTGTGGGAGTCAGCTGCGGACGTTGGGCATATTGGAGGCCGATGCTGGGAAAAAGTGAAAAAAAGGTGCTTTTGAGGATAGGGTGGCCAGGAAAGCCCGCAGCCTCAAAGTCTGGGTGGCAATGCAAGTAGTTCCCAGAGGCGTTCATAAAAAGCAAGGGTTGTTCTGGCTGCCACCTTGGCTGTGGGAGTCAGCTGCGGACGTTCGGCATATTGGAGGCCGGTGCTGGGGAAAAGTGAAAAAAGGTGCTTCTGGGAATAGAGTGGCCAGGAAAGCCCGCAGCCCCAAAGTCTGGGTGGCAATGCAAGTAGTTCCCAGAGGCGTTCATAAAAAGCAAGGGTTGTTCTGGCTGCCACCTTGGCTGTGGGAGTCAGCTCCGGACGTTCGGCATATTGGAGGCCGGTGCTGGGGAAAAGTTAAAAAAGGTGCTTCTGGGAATAGAGTGGCCAGGAAAGCCCGCAGCCCCAAAGTCTGGGTGGCAATGCAAGTAGTTCCCAGAGGTGTTCATAAAAAGCAAGGGTTGTTCTGGCTGCCACCTTGGCTGTGGGAGTCAGCTCCGGACGTTCGCCATATTGGAGGCCGGTGCTGGGAAAAAGTGAAAAAAAGGTGCTTTTGAGGATAGGGTGGCCAGGAAAGCCCGCAGCCCCAAAGTCTGGGTGGCAATGCAAGTAGTTCCCAGAGGCGTTCATAAAAAGCAAGGGTTGTTCTGGCTGCCACCTTGGCTGTGGGAGTCAGCTCCGGACGTTTGGCATATTGGAGGCTGATGCTAGGAAAAAGTGAAAAAAAGGTGCTTTTGAGGATAGGGTGGCCAGGAAAGCCCGCAGCCCCAAAGTCTGGGTGGCAATGCAAGTAGTTCCCAGAGGTGTTCATAAAAAGCAAGGGTTGTTCTGGCTGCCACCTTGGCTGTGGGAGTCAGCTGCGGACGTTCGCCATATTGGAGGCAGGTGCTGGGAAAAAGTGAAAAAAAGGTGCTTTTGAGAATAGAGTGGCCAGGAAAGCCCGCAGCCCCAAAGTCTGGGTGGCAATGCAAGTAGTTCCCAGAGGCGTTCATAAAAAGCAAGGGTTGTTCTGGCTGCCACCTTGGCTGTGGGAGTCAGCTCCGGACGTTGGGCATATTAGAGGCCGGTGCTGGGAAAAAGTGAAAAAAAGGTGCTTTTGAGGATAGGGTGGCCAGGAAAGCCCGCAGCCCCAAAGTCTGGGTGGCAATGCAAGTAGTTCCCAGAGGCGTTCATAAAAAGCAAGGGTTGTTCTGGCTGCCACCTTGGCTGTGGGAGTCAGCTCCGGACGTTCGCCATATTGGAGGCCTGTGCTGGGAAAAAGTGAAAAAAAGGTGCTTTTGAGGATAGGTTGGCCAGGAAAGCCCGCAGCCCCAAAGTCTGGGTGGCAATGCAAGTAGTTCCCAGAGGCGTTCATAAAAAGCAAGAGTTGTTCTGGCTGCCACCTTGGCTGTGGGAGTCAGCTGCGGACGTTCGGCATATTAGAGGCCGATGCTGGGGAAAAGTGAAAAAAGGTGCTTCTGGGAATAGAGTGGCCAGGAAAGCCCGCAGCCCCAAAGTCTGGGTGGCAATGCAAGTAGTTCCCAGAGGTGTTCATAAAAAGCAAGAGTTGTTCTGGCTGCCACCTTGACTGTGGGAGTCAGCTGCGGACGTTCGGCATATTGGAGGCCGGTGCTGGGAAAAAGTGAAAAAAAGGTGCTTTTGAGGATAGAGTGGCCAGGAAAGCCCGCAGCCCCAAAGTCTGGGTGGCAATGCAAGTAGTTCCCAGAGGCGTTCATAAAAAGCAAGGGTTGTTCTGGCTGCCACCTTGGCTGTGGGAGTCAGCTCCGGACGTTGGGCATATTGGAGGCTGATGCTGGGAAAAAGTGAAAAAAAGGTGCTTTTGAGAATAGAGTGGCCAGGAAAGCCCGCAGCCCCAAAGTCTGGGTGGCAATGCAAGTAGTTCCCAGAGGCGTTCATAAAAAGCAAGGGTTGTTCTGGCTGCCACCTTGGCTGTGGGAGTCAGCTGCGGACGTTGGGCATATTGGAGGCCGATGCTGGGAAAAAGTGAAAAAAAGGTGCTTTTGAGGATAGGGTGGCCAGGAAAGCCCGCAGCCCCAAAGTCTGGGTGGCAATGCAAGTAGTTCCCAGAGGCGTTCATAAAAAGCAAGGGTTGTTCTGGCTGCCACCTTGGCTGTGGGAGTCAGCTGCGGACGTTGGGCATATTGGAGGCCGATGCTGGGAAAAAGTGAAAAAAAGGTGCTTTTGAGGATAGGGTGGCCAGGAAAGCCCGCAGCCCCAAAGTCTGGGTGGCAATGCAAGTAGTTCCCAGAGGCGTTCATAAAAAGCAAGGGTTGTTCTGGCTGCCACCTTGGCTGTGGGAGTCAGCTGCGGACGTTCGGCATATTGGAGGCCGGTGCTGGGGAAAAGTGAAAAAAGGTGCTTCTGGGAATAGAGTGGCCAGGAAAGCCCGCAGCCCCAAAGTCTGGGTGGCAATGCAAGTAGTTCCCAGAGGCGTTCATAAAAAGCAAGGGTTGTTCTGGCTGCCACCTTGGCTGTGGGAGTCAGCTCCGGACGTTCGGCATATTGGAGGCCGGTGCTGGGGAAAAGTTAAAAAAGGTGCTTCTGGGAATAGAGTGGCCAGGAAAGCCCGCAGCCCCAAAGTCTGGGTGGCAATGCAAGTAGTTCCCAGAGGTGTTCATAAAAAGCAAGGGTTGTTCTGGCTGCCACCTTGGCTGTGGGAGTCAGCTCCGGACGTTCGCCATATTGGAGGCCGGTGCTGGGAAAAAGTGAAAAAAAGGTGCTTTTGAGGATAGGGTGGCCAGGAAAGCCCGCAGCCCCAAAGTCTGGGTGGCAATGCAAGTAGTTCCCAGAGGCGTTCATAAAAAGCAAGGGTTGTTCTGGCTGCCACCTTGGCTGTGGGAGTCAGCTCCGGACGTTTGGCATATTGGAGGCTGATGCTAGGAAAAAGTGAAAAAAAGGTGCTTTTGAGGATAGGGTGGCCAGGAAAGCCCGCAGCCCCAAAGTCTGGGTGGCAATGCAAGTAGTTCCCAGAGGCTTTCATAAAAAGCAAGGGTTGTTCTGGCTGCCACCTTGGCTGTGGGAGTCAGCTGCGGACGTTCGCCATATTGGAGGCAGGTGCTGGGAAAAAGTGAAAAAAAGGTGCTTTTGAGAATAGAGTGGCCAGGAAAGCCCGCAGCCCCAAAGTCTGGGTGGCAATGCAAGTAGTTCCCAGAGGCGTTCATAAAAAGCAAGGGTTGTTCTGGCTGCCACCTTGGCTGTGGGAGTCAGCTCCGGACGTTCGGCATATTGGAGGCCGATGCTGGGAAAAAGTGAAAAAAGGTGCTTCTGGGAATAGAGTGGCCAGGAAAGCCCGCAGCCCCAAAGTCTGGGTGGCAATGCAAGTAGTTCCCAGAGGCGTTCATAAAAAGCAAGGGTTGTTCTGGCTGCCACCTTGGCTGTGGGAGTCAGCTCCGGACGTTGGGCATATTAGAGGCCGGTGCTGGGAAAAAGTGAAAAAAAGGTGCTTTTGAGGATAGGGTGGCCAGGAAAGCCCGCAGCCCCAAAGTCTGGGTGGCAATGCAAGTAGTTCCCAGAGGCGTTCATAAAAAGCAAGGGTTGTTCTGGCTGCCACCTTGGCTGTGGGAGTCAGCTCCGGACGTTCGCCATATTGGAGGCCTGTGCTGGGAAAAAGTGAAAAAAAGGTGCTTTTGAGGATAGGTTGGCCAGGAAAGCCCGCAGCCCCAAAGTCTGGGTGGCAATGCAAGTAGTTCCCAGAGGCGTTCATAAAAAGCAAGAGTTGTTCTGGCTGCCACCTTGGCTGTGGGAGTCAGCTGCGGACGTTCGGCATATTGGAGGCCGATGCTGGGAAAAAGTGAAAAAAGGTGCTTCTGGGAATAGAGTGGCCAGGAAAGCCCGCAGCCCCAAAGTCTGGGTGGCAATGCAAGTAGTTCCCAGAGGTGTTCATAAAAAGCAAGAGTTGTTCTGGCTGCCACCTTGACTGTGGGAGTCAGCTGCGGACGTTCGGCATATTGGAGGCCGGTGCTGGGAAAAAGTGAAAAAAAGGTGCTTTTGAGGATAGAGTGGCCAGGAAAGCCCGCAGCCCCAAAGTCTGGGTGGCAATGCAAGTAGTTCCCAGAGGCGTTCATAAAAAGCAAGGGTTGTTCTGGCTGCCACCTTGGCTGTGGGAGTCAGCTCCGGACGTTGGGCATATTGGAGGCTGATGCTGGGGAAAAGTGAAAAAAAGGTGCTTTTGAGAATAGAGTGGCCAGGAAAGCCCGCAGCCCCAAAGTCTGGGTGGCAATGCAAGTAGTTCCCAGAGGCGTTCATAAAAAGCAAGGGTTGTTCTGGCTGCCACCTTGGCTGTGGGAGTCAGCTGCGGACGTTGGGCATATTGGAGGCCGATGCTGGGAAAAAGTGAAAAAAAGGTGCTTTTGAGGATAGGGTGGCCAGGAAAGCCCGCAGCCCCAAAGTCTGGGTGGCAATGCAAGTAGTTCCCAGAGGCGTTCATAAAAAGCAAGGGTTGTTCTGGCTGCCACCTTGGCTGTGGGAGTCAGCTGCGGACGTTCGGCATATTGGAGGCCGGTGCTGGGGAAAAGTGAAAAAAGGTGCTTCTGGGAATAGAGTGGCCAGGAAAGCCCGCAGCCCCAAAGTCTGGGTGGCAATGCAAGTAGTTCCCAGAGGCGTTCATAAAAAGCAAGGGTTGTTCTGGCTGCCACCTTGGCTGTGGGAGTCAGCTCCGGACGTTCGGCATATTGGAGGCCGGTGCTGGGGAAAAGTTAAAAAAGGTGCTTCTGGGAATAGAGTGGCCAGGAAAGCCCGCAGCCCCAAAGTCTGGGTGGCAATGCAAGTAGTTCCCAGAGGTGTTCATAAAAAGCAAGGGTTGTTCTGGCTGCCACCTTGGCTGTGGGAGTCAGCTCCGGACGTTCGCCATATTGGAGGCCGGTGCTGGGAAAAAGTGAAAAAAAGGTGCTTTTGAGGATAGGGTGGCCAGGAAAGCCCGCAGCCCCAAAGTCTGGGTGGCAATGCAAGTAGTTCCCAGAGGCGTTCATAAAAAGCAAGGGTTGTTCTGGCTGCCACCTTGGCTGTGGGAGTCAGCTCCGGACGTTTGGCATATTGGAGGCTGATGCTAGGAAAAAGTGAAAAAAAGGTGCTTTTGAGGATAGGGTGGCCAGGAAAGCCCGCAGCCCCAAAGTCTGGGTGGCAATGCAAGTAGTTCCCAGAGGCGTTCATAAAAAGCAAGGGTTGTTCTGGCTGCCACCTTGGCTGTGGGAGTCAGCTGCGGACGTTCGCCATATTGGAGGCAGGTGCTGGGAAAAAGTGAAAAAAAGGTGCTTTTGAGAATAGAGTGGCCAGGAAAGCCCGCAGCCCCAAAGTCTGGGTGGCAATGCAAGTAGTTCCCAGAGGCGTTCATAAAAAGCAAGGGTTGTTCTGGCTGCCACCTTGGCTGTGGGAGTCAGCTCCGGACGTTCGGCATATTGGAGGCCGATGCTGGGAAAAAGTGAAAAAAGGTGCTTCTGGGAATAGAGTGGCCAGGAAAGCCCGCAGCCCCAAAGTCTGGGTGGCAATGCAAGTAGTTCCCAGAGGCGTTCATAAAAAGCAAGGGTTGTTCTGGCTGCCACCTTGGCTGTGGGAGTCAGCTCCGGACGTTGGGCATATTAGAGGCCGGTGCTGGGAAAAAGTGAAAAAAAGGTGCTTTTGAGGATAGGGTGGCCAGGAAAGCCCGCAGCCCCAAAGTCTGGGTGGCAATGCAAGTAGTTCCCAGAGGCGTTCATAAAAAGCAAGGGTTGTTCTGGCTGCCACCTTGGCTGTGGGAGTCAGCTCCGGACGTTCGCCATATTGGAGGCCTGTGCTGGGAAAAAGTGAAAAAAAGGTGCTTTTGAGGATAGGTTGGCCAGGAAAGCCCGCAGCCCCAAAGTCTGGGTGGCAATGCAAGTAGTTCCCAGAGGCGTTCATAAAAAGCAAGAGTTGTTCTGGCTGCCACCTTGGCTGTGGGAGTCAGCTGCGGACGTTCGGCATATTAGAGGCCGATGCTGGGGAAAAGTGAAAAAAGGTGCTTCTGGGAATAGAGTGGCCAGGAAAGCCCGCAGCCCCAAAGTCTGGGTGGCAATGCAAGTAGTTCCCAGAGGTGTTCATAAAAAGCAAGAGTTGTTCTGGCTGCCACCTTGACTGTGGGAGTCAGCTGCGGACGTTCGGCATATTGGAGGCCGGTGCTGGGAAAAAGTGAAAAAAAGGTGCTTTTGAGGATAGAGTGGCCAGGAAAGCCCGCAGCCCCAAAGTCTGGGTGGCAATGCAAGTAGTTCCCAGAGGCGTTCATAAAAAGCAAGGGTTGTTCTGGCTGCCACCTTGGCTGTGGGAGTCAGCTCCGGACGTTTGGCATATTGGAGGCTGATGCTAGGAAAAAGTGAAAAAAAGGTGCTTTTGAGGATAGGGTGGCCAGGAAAGCCCGCAGCCCCAAAGTCTGGGTGGCAATGCAAGTAGTTCCCAGAGGCGTTCATAAAAAGCAAGGGTTGTTCTGGCTGCCACCTTGGCTGTGGGAGTCAGCTGCGGACGTTCGCCATATTGGAGGCAGGTGCTGGGAAAAAGTGAAAAAAAGGTGCTTTTGAGAATAGAGTGGCCAGGAAAGCCCGCAGCCCCAAAGTCTGGGTGGCAATGCAAGTAGTTCCCAGAGGCGTTCATAAAAAGCAAGGGTTGTTCTGGCTGCCACCTTGGCTGTGGGAGTCAGCTCCGGACGTTCGGCATATTGGAGGCCGATGCTGGGAAAAAGTGAAAAAAGGTGCTTCTGGGAATAGAGTGGCCAGGAAAGCCCGCAGCCCCAAAGTCTGGGTGGCAATGCAAGTAGTTCCCAGAGGCGTTCATAAAAAGCAAGGGTTGTTCTGGCTGCCACCTTGGCTGTGGGAGTCAGCTCCGGACGTTGGGCATATTAGAGGCCGGTGCTGGGAAAAAGTGAAAAAAAGGTGCTTTTGAGGATAGGGTGGCCAGGAAAGCCCGCAGCCCCAAAGTCTGGGTGGCAATGCAAGTAGTTCCCAGAGGCGTTCATAAAAAGCAAGGGTTGTTCTGGCTGCCACCTTGGCTGTGGGAGTCAGCTCCGGACGTTCGCCATATTGGAGGCCTGTGCTGGGAAAAAGTGAAAAAAAGGTGCTTTTGAGGATAGGTTGGCCAGGAAAGCCCGCAGCCCCAAAGTCTGGGTGGCAATGCAAGTAGTTCCCAGAGGCGTTCATAAAAAGCAAGAGTTGTTCTGGCTGCCACCTTGGCTGTGGGAGTCAGCTGCGGACGTTCGGCATATTAGAGGCCGATGCTGGGAAAAAGTGAAAAAAGGTGCTTCTGGGAATAGAGTGGCCAGGAAAGCCCGCAGCCCCAAAGTCTGGGTGGCAATGCAAGTAGTTCCCAGAGGTGTTCATAAAAAGCAAGAGTTGTTCTGGCTGCCACCTTGACTGTGGGAGTCAGCTGCGGACGTTCGCCATATTGGAGGCCGGTGCTGGGAAAAAGTGAAAAAAAGGTGCTTTTGAGGATAGAGTGGCCAGGAAAGCCCGCAGCCCCAAAGTCTGGGTGGCAATGCAAGTAGTTCCCAGAGGCGTTCATAAAAAGCAAGGGTTGTTCTGGCTGCCACCTTGGCTGTGGGAGTCAGCTCCGGACGTTGGGCATATTGGAGGCTGATGCTGGGAAAAAGTGAAAAAAAGGTGCTTTTGAGAATAGAGTGGCCAGGAAAGCCCGCAGCCCCAAAGTCTGGGTGGCAATGCAAGTAGTTCCCAGAGGCGTTCATAAAAAGCAAGGGTTGTTCTGGCTGCCACCTTGGCTGTGGGAGTCAGCTGCGGACGTTGGGCATATTGGAGGCCGATGCTGGGAAAAAGTGAAAAAAAGGTGCTTTTGAGGATAGGGTGGCCAGGAAAGCCCGCAGCCCCAAAGTCTGGGTGGCAATGCAAGTAGTTCCCAGAGGCGTTCATAAAAAGCAAGGGTTGTTCTGGCTGCCACCTTGGCTGTGGGAGTCAGCTGCGGACGTTGGGCATATTGGAGGCCGATGCTGGGAAAAAGTGAAAAAAAGGTGCTTTTGAGGATAGGGTGGCCAGGAAAGCCCGCAGCCCCAAAGTCTGGGTGGCAATGCAAGTAGTTCCCAGAGGCGTTCATAAAAAGCAAGGGTTGTTCTGGCTGCCACCTTGGCTGTGGGAGTCAGCTGCGGACGTTCGGCATATTGGAGGCCGGTGCTGGGGAAAAGTGAAAAAAGGTGCTTCTGGGAATAGAGTGGCCAGGAAAGCCCGCAGCCCCAAAGTCTGGGTGGCAATGCAAGTAGTTCCCAGAGGCGTTCATAAAAAGCAAGGGTTGTTCTGGCTGCCACCTTGGCTGTGGGAGTCAGCTGCGGACGTTGGGCATATTGGAGGCCGATGCTGGGGAAAAGTTAAAAAAGGTGCTTCTGGGAATAGAGTGGCCAGGAAAGCCCGCAGCCCCAAAGTCTGGGTGGCAATGCAAGTAGTTCCCAGAGGTGTTCATAAAAAGCAAGGGTTGTTCTGGCTGCCACCTTGGCTGTGGGAGTCAGCTCCGGACGTTCGCCATATTGGAGGCCGGTGCTGGGAAAAAGTGAAAAAAAGGTGCTTTTGAGGATAGGGTGGCCAGGAAAGCCCGCAGCCCCAAAGTCTGGGTGGCAATGCAAGTAGTTCCCAGAGGCGTTCATAAAAAGCAAGGGTTGTTCTGGCTGCCACCTTGGCTGTGGGAGTCAGCTCCGGACGTTTGGCATATTGGAGGCTGATGCTAGGAAAAAGTGAAAAAAAGGTGCTTTTGAGGATAGGGTGGCCAGGAAAGCCCGCAGCCCCAAAGTCTGGGTGGCAATGCAAGTAGTTCCCAGAGGTGTTCATAAAAAGCAAGGGTTGTTCTGGCTGCCACCTTGGCTGTGGGAGTCAGCTGCGGACGTTCGCCATATTGGAGGCAGGTGCTGGGAAAAAGTGAAAAAAAGGTGCTTTTGAGAATAGAGTGGCCAGGAAAGCCCGCAGCCCCAAAGTCTGGGTGGCAATGCAAGTAGTTCCCAGAGGCGTTCATAAAAAGCAAGGGTTGTTCTGGCTGCCACCTTGGCTGTGGGAGTCAGCTCCGGACGTTCGGCATATTGGAGGCCGATGCTGGGAAAAAGTGAAAAAAGGTGCTTCTGGGAATAGAGTGGCCAGGAAAGCCCGCAGCCCCAAAGTCTGGGTGGCAATGCAAGTAGTTCCCAGAGGCGTTCATAAAAAGCAAGGGTTGTTCTGGCTGCCACCTTGGCTGTGGGAGTCAGCTCCGGACGTTGGGCATATTAGAGGCCGGTGCTGGGAAAAAGTGAAAAAAAGGTGCTTTTGAGGATAGGGTGGCCAGGAAAGCCCGCAGCCCCAAAGTCTGGGTGGCAATGCAAGTAGTTCCCAGAGGCGTTCATAAAAAGCAAGGGTTGTTCTGGCTGCCACCTTGGCTGTGGGAGTCAGCTCCGGACGTTCGCCATATTGGAGGCCTGTGCTGGGAAAAAGTGAAAAAAAGGTGCTTTTGAGGATAGGTTGGCCAGGAAAGCCCGCAGCCCCAAAGTCTGGGTGGCAATGCAAGTAGTTCCCAGAGGCGTTCATAAAAAGCAAGAGTTGTTCTGGCTGCCACCTTGGCTGTGGGAGTCAGCTGCGGACGTTCGGCATATTAGAGGCCGATGCTGGGGAAAAGTGAAAAAAGGTGCTTCTGGGAATAGAGTGGCCAGGAAAGCCCGCAGCCCCAAAGTCTGGGTGGCAATGCAAGTAGTTCCCAGAGGTGTTCATAAAAAGCAAGAGTTGTTCTGGCTGCCACCTTGACTGTGGGAGTCAGCTGCGGACGTTCGGCATATTGGAGGCCGGTGCTGGGAAAAAGTGAAAAAAAGGTGCTTTTGAGGATAGAGTGGCCAGGAAAGCCCGCAGCCCCAAAGTCTGGGTGGCAATGCAAGTAGTTCCCAGAGGCGTTCATAAAAAGCAAGGGTTGTTCTGGCTGCCACCTTGGCTGTGGGAGTCAGCTCCGGACGTTGGGCATATTGGAGGCTGATGCTGGGAAAAAGTGAAAAAAAGGTGCTTTTGAGAATAGAGTGGCCAGGAAAGCCCGCAGCCCCAAAGTCTGGGTGGCAATGCAAGTAGTTCCCAGAGGCGTTCATAAAAAGCAAGGGTTGTTCTGGCTGCCACCTTGGCTGTGGGAGTCAGCTGCGGACGTTGGGCATATTGGAGGCCGATGCTGGGAAAAAGTGAAAAAAAGGTGCTTTTGAGGATAGGGTGGCCAGGAAAGCCCGCAGCCCCAAAGTCTGGGTGGCAATGCAAGTAGTTCCCAGAGGCGTTCATAAAAAGCAAGGGTTGTTCTGGCTGCCACCTTGGCTGTGGGAGTCAGCTGCGGACGTTCGGCATATTGGAGGCCGGTGCTGGGGAAAAGTGAAAAAAGGTGCTTCTGGGAATAGAGTGGCCAGGAAAGCCCGCAGCCCCAAAGTCTGGGTGGCAATGCAAGTAGTTCCCAGAGGCGTTCATAAAAAGCAAGGGTTGTTCTGGCTGCCACCTTGGCTGTGGGAGTCAGCTCCGGACGTTCGGCATATTGGAGGCCGGTGCTGGGGAAAAGTTAAAAAAGGTGCTTCTGGGAATAGAGTGGCCAGGAAAGCCCGCAGCCCCAAAGTCTGGGTGGCAATGCAAGTAGTTTCCAGAGGTGTTCATAAAAAGCAAGGGTTGTTCTGGCTGCCACCTTGGCTGTGGGAGTCAGCTGCGGACGTTCAGCATATTGGAGGCCGGTGCTGGGGAAAAGTGAAAAAAAGGTGCTTTTGAGGATAGAGTGGCCAGGAAAGCCCGCAGCCCCAAAGTCTGGGTGGCAATGCAAGTAGTTCCCAGAGGCGTTCATAAAAAGCAAGAGTTGTTCTGGCTGCCACCTTGGCTGTGGGAGTCAGCTGCGGACGTTGGGCATATTGGAGGCCGATGCTGGGAAAAAGTGAAAAAAAGGTGCTTTTGAGGATAGGTTGGCCAGGAAAGCCCGCAGCCCCAAAGTCTGGGTGGCAATGCAAGTAGTTCCCAGAGGCGTTCATAAAAAGCAAGGGTTGTTCTGGCTGCCACCTTGGCTGTGGGAGTCAGCTGCGGACGTTCGCCATATTGGAGGCCGGTGCTGGGGAAAAGTGAAAAAAAGGTGCTTTTGAGAATAGAGTGGCCAGGAAAGCCCGCAGCCCCAAAGTCTGGGTGGCAATGCAAGTAGTTCCCAGAGGCGTTCATAAAAAGCAAGGGTTGTTCTGGCTGCCACCTTGGCTGTGGGAGCCAGGCCAGGATGTTCGGCATATTGGAGGCCGATGCTGGGAAAAAGTGAAAAAAGGTGCTTCTGGGAATAGAGTGGCCAGGAAAGCCCGCAGCCCCAAAGTCTGGGTGGCAATGCAAGTAGTTCCCAGAGGCGTTCATAAAAAGCAAGGGTTGTTCTGGCTGCCACCTTGGCTGTGGGAGTCAGCTGCGGACGTTCGGCATATTGGAGGCCGGTGCTGGGGAAAAGTGAAAAAAAGGTGCTTTTGAGGATAGAGTGGCCAGGAAAGCCCGCAGCCCCAAAGTCTGGGTGGCAATGCAAGTAGTTCCCAGAGGCGTTCATAAAAAGCAAGAGTTGTTCTGGCTGCCACCTTGTCTGTGGGAGTCAGCTCCGGACGTTCGCCATATTGGAGGCCTGTGCTGGGAAAAAGTGAAAAAAAGGTGCTTTTGAGGATAGCGTGGCCAGGAAAGCCCGCAGCCCCAAAGTCTGGGTGGCAATGCAAGTAGTTCCCAGAGGCGTTCATAAAAAGCAAGGGTTGTTCTGGCTGCCACCTTGGCTGTGGGAGTCAGCTGCGGACGTTCGCCATATTGGAGGCCGGTGCTGGGAAAAAGTGAAAAAAAGGTGCTTTTGAGGATAGGGTGGCCAGGAAAGCCCGCAGCCCCAAAGTCTGGGTGGCAATGCAAGTAGTTCCCAGAGGCGTTCATAAAAAGCAAGGGTTGTTCTGGCTGCCACCTTGGCTGTGGGAGTCAGCTCCGGACGTTTGGCATATTGGAGGCTGATGCTAGGAAAAAGTGAAAAAAAGGTGCTTTTGAGGATAGGGTGGCCAGGAAAGCCCGCAGCCCCAAAGTCTGGGTGGCAATGCAAGTAGTTCCCAGAGGCGTTCATAAAAAGCAAGGGTTGTTCTGGCTGCCACCTTGGCTGTGGGAGTCAGCTGCGGACGTTCGCCATATTGGAGGCAGGTGCTGGGAAAAAGTGAAAAAAAGGTGCTTTTGAGGATAGGTTGGCCAGGAAAGCCCGCAGCCCCAAAGTCTGGGTGGCAATGCAAGTAGTTCCCAGAGGCGTTCATAAAAAGCAAGAGTTGTTCTGGCTGCCACCTTGGCTGTGGGAGTCAGCTGCGGACGTTCGGCATATTAGAGGCCGATGCTGGGGAAAAGTGAAAAAAGGTGCTTCTGGGAATAGAGTGGCCAGGAAAGCCCGCAGCCCCAAAGTCTGGGTGGCAATGCAAGTAGTTCCCAGAGGTGTTCATAAAAAGCAAGGGTTGTTCTGGCTGCCACCTTGACTGTGGGAGTCAGCTGCGGACGTTCGGCATATTGGAGGCCGGTGCTGGGAAAAAGTGAAAAAAAGGTGCTTTTGAGGATAGAGTGGCCAGGAAAGCCCGCAGCCCCAAAGTCTGGGTGGCAATGCAAGTAGTTCCCAGAGGCGTTCATAAAAAGCAAGGGTTGTTCTGGCTGCCACCTTGGCTGTGGGAGTCAGCTCCGGACGTTGGGCATATTGGAGGCTGATGCTGGGAAAAAGTGAAAAAAAGGTGCTTTTGAGAATAGAGTGGCCAGGAAAGCCCGCAGCCCCAAAGTCTGGGTGGCAATGCAAGTAGTTCCCAGAGGCGTTCATAAAAAGCAAGGGTTGTTCTGGCTGCCACCTTGGCTGTGGGAGTCAGCTGCGGACGTTGGGCATATTGGAGGCCGATGCTGGGAAAAAGTGAAAAAAAGGTGCTTTTGAGGATAGGGTGGCCAGGAAAGCCCGCAGCCCCAAAGTCTGGGTGGCAATGCAAGTAGTTCCCAGAGGCGTTCATAAAAAGCAAGGGTTGTTCTGGCTGCCACCTTGGCTGTGGGAGTCAGCTGCGGACGTTCGGCATATTGGAGGCCGGTGCTGGGGAAAAGTGAAAAAAGGTGCTTCTGGGAATAGAGTGGCCAGGAAAGCCCGCAGCCCCAAAGTCTGGGTGGCAATGCAAGTAGTTCCCAGAGGCGTTCATAAAAAGCAAGGGTTGTTCTGGCTGCCACCTTGGCTGTGGGAGTCAGCTCCGGACGTTCGGCATATTGGAGGCCGGTGCTGGGGAAAAGTTAAAAAAGGTGCTTCTGGGAATAGAGTGGCCAGGAAAGCCCGCAGCCCCAAAGTCTGGGTGGCAATGCAAGTAGTTTCCAGAGGTGTTCATAAAAAGCAAGGGTTGTTCTGGCTGCCACCTTGGCTGTGGGAGTCAGCTGCGGACGTTCAGCATATTGGAGGCCGGTGCTGGGGAAAAGTGAAAAAAAGGTGCTTTTGAGGATAGAGTGGCCAGGAAAGCCCGCAGCCCCAAAGTCTGGGTGGCAATGCAAGTAGTTCCCAGAGGCGTTCATAAAAAGCAAGAGTTGTTCTGGCTGCCACCTTGGCTGTGGGAGTCAGCTGCGGACGTTGGGCATATTGGAGGCCGATGCTGGGAAAAAGTGAAAAAAAGGTGCTTTTGAGGATAGGTTGGCCAGGAAAGCCCGCAGCCCCAAAGTCTGGGTGGCAATGCAAGTAGTTCCCAGAGGCGTTCATAAAAAGCAAGGGTTGTTCTGGCTGCCACCTTGGCTGTGGGAGTCAGCTGCGGACGTTCGCCATATTGGAGGCCGGTGCTGGGGAAAAGTGAAAAAAAGGTGCTTTTGAGAATAGAGTGGCCAGGAAAGCCCGCAGCCCCAAAGTCTGGGTGGCAATGCAAGTAGTTCCCAGAGGCGTTCATAAAAAGCAAGGGTTGTTCTGGCTGCCACCTTGGCTGTGGGAGCCAGGCCAGGATGTTCGGCATATTGGAGGCCGATGCTGGGAAAAAGTGAAAAAAGGTGCTTCTGGGAATAGAGTGGCCAGGAAAGCCCGCAGCCCCAAAGTCTGGGTGGCAATGCAAGTAGTTCCCAGAGGCGTTCATAAAAAGCAAGGGTTGTTCTGGCTGCCACCTTGGCTGTGGGAGTCAGCTGCGGACGTTCGGCATATTGGAGGCCGGTGCTGGGGAAAAGTGAAAAAAAGGTGCTTTTGAGGATAGAGTGGCCAGGAAAGCCCGCAGCCCCAAAGTCTGGGTGGCAATGCAAGTAGTTCCCAGAGGCGTTCATAAAAAGCAAGAGTTGTTCTGGCTGCCACCTTGTCTGTGGGAGTCAGCTCCGGACGTTCGCCATATTGGAGGCCTGTGCTGGGAAAAAGTGAAAAAAAGGTGCTTTTGAGGATAGCGTGGCCAGGAAAGCCCGCAGCCCCAAAGTCTGGGTGGCAATGCAAGTAGTTCCCAGAGGCGTTCATAAAAAGCAAGGGTTGTTCTGGCTGCCACCTTGGCTGTGGGAGTCAGCTGCGGACGTTCGCCATATTGGAGGCCGGTGCTGGGAAAAAGTGAAAAAAAGGTGCTTTTGAGGATAGGGTGGCCAGGAAAGCCCGCAGCCCCAAAGTCTGGGTGGCAATGCAAGTAGTTCCCAGAGGCGTTCATAAAAAGCAAGGGTTGTTCTGGCTGCCACCTTGGCTGTGGGAGTCAGCTCCGGACGTTTGGCATATTGGAGGCTGATGCTAGGAAAAAGTGAAAAAAAGGTGCTTTTGAGGATAGGGTGGCCAGGAAAGCCCGCAGCCCCAAAGTCTGGGTGGCAATGCAAGTAGTTCCCAGAGGCGTTCATAAAAAGCAAGGGTTGTTCTGGCTGCCACCTTGGCTGTGGGAGTCAGCTGCGGACGTTCGCCATATTGGAGGCAGGTGCTGGGAAAAAGTGAAAAAAAGGTGCTTTTGAGAATAGAGTGGCCAGGAAAGCCCGCAGCCCCAAAGTCTGGGTGGCAATGCAAGTAGTTCCCAGAGGCGTTCATAAAAAGCAAGGGTTGTTCTGGCTGCCACCTTGGCTGTGGGAGTCAGCTCCGGACGTTCGGCATATTGGAGGCCGGTGCTGGGGAAAAGTTAAAAAAGGTGCTTCTGGGAATAGAGTGGCCAGGAAAGCCCGCAGCCCCAAAGTCTGGGTGGCAATGCAAGTAGTTCCCAGAGGTGTTCATAAAAAGCAAGGGTTGTTCTGGCTGCCACCTTGGCTGTGGGAGTCAGCTCCGGACGTTCGCCATATTGGAGGCCGGTGCTGGGAAAAAGTGAAAAAAAGGTGCTTTTGAGGATAGGGTGGCGAGGAAAGCCCGCAGCCCCAAAGTCTGGGTGGCAATGCAAGTAGTTCCCAGAGGCGTTCATAAAAAGCAAGGGTTGTTCTGGCTGCCACCTTGGCTGTGGGAGTCAGCTCCGGACGTTTGGCATATTGGAGGCTGATGCTAGGAAAAAGTGAAAAAAAGGTGCTTTTGAGGATAGGGTGGCCAGGAAAGCCCGCAGCCCCAAAGTCTGGGTGGCAATGCAAGTAGTTCCCAGAGGTGTTCATAAAAAGCAAGGGTTGTTCTGGCTGCCACCTTGGCTGTGGGAGTCAGCTGCGGACGTTCGCCATATTGGAGGCAGGTGCTGGGAAAAAGTGAAAAAAAGGTGCTTTTGAGAATAGAGTGGCCAGGAAAGCCCGCAGCCCCAAAGTCTGGGTGGCAATGCAAGTAGTTCCCAGAGGCGTTCATAAAAAGCAAGGGTTGTTCTGGCTGCCACCTTGGCTGTGGGAGTCAGCTCCGGACGTTCGGCATATTGGAGGCCGATGCTGGGAAAAAGTGAAAAAAGGTGCTTCTGGGAATAGAGTGGCCAGGAAAGCCCGCAGCCCCAAAGTCTGGGTGGCAATGCAAGTAGTTCCCAGAGGCGTTCATAAAAAGCAAGGGTTGTTCTGGCTGCCACCTTGGCTGTGGGAGTCAGCTCCGGACGTTGGGCATATTAGAGGCCGGTGCTGGGAAAAAGTGAAAAAAAGGTGCTTTTGAGGATAGGGTGGCCAGGAAAGCCCGCAGCCCCAAAGTCTGGGTGGCAATGCAAGTAGTTCCCAGAGGCGTTCATAAAAAGCAAGGGTTGTTCTGGCTGCCACCTTGGCTGTGGGAGTCAGCTCCGGACGTTCGCCATATTGGAGGCCTGTGCTGGGAAAAAGTGAAAAAAAGGTGCTTTTGAGGATAGGTTGGCCAGGAAAGCCCGCAGCCCCAAAGTCTGGGTGGCAATGCAAGTAGTTCCCAGAGGCGTTCATAAAAAGCAAGAGTTGTTCTGGCTGCCACCTTGGCTGTGGGAGTCAGCTGCGGACGTTCGGCATATTAGAGGCCGATGCTGGGGAAAAGTGAAAAAAGGTGCTTCTGGGAATAGAGTGGCCAGGAAAGCCCGCAGCCCCAAAGTCTGGGTGGCAATGCAAGTAGTTCCCAGAGGTGTTCATAAAAAGCAAGAGTTGTTCTGGCTGCCACCTTGACTGTGGGAGTCAGCTGCGGACGTTCGGCATATTGGAGGCCGGTGCTGGGAAAAAGTGAAAAAAAGGTGCTTTTGAGGATAGAGTGGCCAGGAAAGCCCGCAGCCCCAAAGTCTGGGTGGCAATGCAAGTAGTTCCCAGAGGCGTTCATAAAAAGCAAGGGTTGTTCTGGCTGCCACCTTGGCTGTGGGAGTCAGCTCTGGACGTTGGGCATATTGGAGGCTGATGCTGGGAAAAAGTGAAAAAAAGGTGCTTTTGAGAATAGAGTGGCCAGGAAAGCCCGCAGCCCCAAAGTCTGGGTGGCAATGCAAGTAGTTCCCAGAGGCGTTCATAAAAAGCAAGGGTTGTTCTGGCTGCCACCTTGGCTGTGGGAGTCAGCTGCGGACGTTGGGCATATTGGAGGCCGATGCTGGGAAAAAGTGAAAAAAAGGTGCTTTTGAGGATAGGGTGGCCAGGAAAGCCCGCAGCCCCAAAGTCTGGGTGGCAATGCAAGTAGTTCCCAGAGGCGTTCATAAAAAGCAAGGGTTGTTCTGGCTGCCACCTTGGCTGTGGGAGTCAGCTGCGGACGTTCGCCATATTGGAGGCCGGTGCTGGGGAAAAGTGAAAAAAGGTGCTTCTGGGAATAGAGTGGCCAGGAAAGCCCGCAGCCCCAAAGTCTGGGTGGCAATGCAAGTAGTTCCCAGAGGCGTTCATAAAAAGCAAGGGTTGTTCTGGCTGCCACCTTGGCTGTGGGAGTCAGCTCCGGACGTTCGGCATATTGGAGGCCGGTGCTGGGGAAAAGTGAAAAAAGGTGCTTCTGGGAATAGAGTGGCCAGGAAAGCCCGCAGCCCCAAAGTCTGGGTGGCAATGCAAGTAGTTTCCAGAGGTGTTCATAAAAAGCAAGGGTTGTTCTGGCTGCCACCTTGGCTGTGGGAGTCAGCTGCGGACGTTCAGCATATTGGAGGCCGGTGCTGGGGAAAAGTGAAAAAAAGGTGCTTTTGAGGATAGAGTGGCCAGGAAAGCCCGCAGCCCCAAAGTCTGGGTGGCAATGCAAGTAGTTCCCAGAGGCGTTCATAAAAAGCAAGAGTTGTTCTGGCTGCCACCTTGGCTGTGGGAGTCAGCTGCGGACGTTGGGCATATTGGAGGCCGATGCTGGGAAAAAGTGAAAAAAAGGTGCTTTTGAGGATAGGTTGGCCAGGAAAGCCCGCAGCCCCAAAGTCTGGGTGGCAATGCAAGTAGTTCCCAGAGGCGTTCATAAAAAGCAAGGGTTGTTCTGGCTGCCACCTTGGCTGTGGGAGTCAGCTGCGGACGTTCGCCATATTGGAGGCCGGTGCTGGGGAAAAGTGAAAAAAAGGTGCTTTTGAGAATAGAGTGGCCAGGAAAGCCCGCAGCCCCAAAGTCTGGGTGGCAATGCAAGTAGTTCCCAGAGGCGTTCATAAAAAGCAAGGGTTGTTCTGGCTGCCACCTTGGCTGTGGGAGCCAGGCCAGGACGTTCGGCATATTGGAGGCCGATGCTGGGAAAAAGTGAAAAAAGGTGCTTCTGGGAATAGAGTGGCCAGGAAAGCCCGCAGCCCCAAAGTCTGGGTGGCAATGCAAGTAGTTCCCAGAGGCGTTCATAAAAAGCAAGGGTTGTTCTGGCTGCCACCTTGGCTGTGGGAGTCAGCTGCGGACGTTCAGCATATTGGAGGCCGGTGCTGGGGAAAAGTGAAAAAAAGGTGCTTTTGAGGATAGAGTGGCCAGGAAAGCCCGCAGCCCCAAAGTCTGGGTGGCAATGCAAGTAGTTCCCAGAGGCGTTCATAAAAAGCAAGAGTTGTTCTGGCTGCCACCTTGTCTGTGGGAGTCAGCTCCGGACGTTCGCCATATTGGAGGCCTGTGCTGGGAAAAAGTGAAAAAAAGGTGCTTTTGAGGATAGCGTGGCCAGGAAAGCCCGCAGCCCCAAAGTCTGGGTGGCAATGCAAGTAGTTCCCAGAGGCGTTCATAAAAAGCAAGGGTTGTTCTGGCTGCCACCTTGGCTGTGGGAGTCAGCTGCGGACGTTCGCCATATTGGAGGCCGGTGCTGGGAAAAAGTGAAAAAAAGGTGCTTTTGAGGATAGGGTGGCCAGGAAAGCCCGCAGCCCCAAAGTCTGGGTGGCAATGCAAGTAGTTCCCAGAGGCGTTCATAAAAAGCAAGGGTTGTTCTGGCTGCCACCTTGGCTGTGGGAGTCAGCTCCGGACGTTTGGCATATTGGAGGCTGATGCTAGGAAAAAGTGAAAAAAAGGTGCTTTTGAGGATAGGGTGGCCAGGAAAGCCCGCAGCCCCAAAGTCTGGGTGGCAATGCAAGTAGTTCCCAGAGGCGTTCATAAAAAGCAAGGGTTGTTCTGGCTGCCACCTTGGCTGTGGGAGTCAGCTGCGGACGTTCGCCATATTGGAGGCAGGTGCTGGGAAAAAGTGAAAAAAAGGTGCTTTTGAGAATAGAGTGGCCAGGAAAGCCCGCAGCCCCAAAGTCTGGGTGGCAATGCAAGTAGTTCCCAGAGGCGTTCATAAAAAGCAAGGGTTGTTCTGGCTGCCACCTTGGCTGTGGGAGTCAGCTGCGGACGTTCGGCATATTGGAGGCCGGTGCTGGGGAAAAGTGAAAAAAGGTGCTTCTGGGAATAGAGTGGCCAGGAAAGCCCGCAGCCCCAAAGTCTGGGTGGCAATGCAAGTAGTTCCCAGAGGCGTTCATAAAAAGCAAGGGTTGTTCTGGCTGCCACCTTGGCTGTGGGAGTCAGCTCCGGACGTTCGGCATATTGGAGGCCGGTGCTGGGGAAAAGTGAAAAAAGGTGCTTCTGGGAATAGAGTGGCCAGGAAAGCCCGCAGCCCCAAAGTCTGGGTGGCAATGCAAGTAGTTTCCAGAGGTGTTCATAAAAAGCAAGGGTTGTTCTGGCTGCCACCTTGGCTGTGGGAGTCAGCTCCGGACGTTGGGCATATTGGAGGCTGATGCTGGGAAAAAGTGAAAAAAAGCTGCTTTTGAGAATAGAGTGGCCAGGAAAGCCCGCAGCCCCAAAGTCTGGGTGGCAATGCAAGTAGTTCCCAGAGGCGTTCATAAAAAGCAAGGGTTGTTCTGGCTGCCACCTTGGCTGTGGGAGTCAGCTGCGGACGTTGGGCATATTGGAGGCCGATGCTGGGAAAAAGTGAAAAAAAGGTGCTTTTGAGGATAGGTTGGCCAGGAAAGCCCGCAGCCCCAAAGTCTGGGTGGCAATGCAAGTAGTTCCCAGAGGCGTTCATAAAAAGCAAGGGTTGTTCTGGCTGCCACCTTGGCTGTGGGAGTCAGCTGCGGACGTTCGCCATATTGGAGGCCGGTGCTGGGGAAAAGTGAAAAAAAGGTGCTTTTGAGAATAGAGTGGCCAGGAAAGCCCGCAGCCCCAAAGTCTGGGTGGCAATGCAAGTAGTTCCCAGAGGCGTTCATAAAAAGCAAGGGTTGTTCTGGCTGCCACCTTGGCTGTGGGAGCCAGGCCAGGACGTTCGGCATATTGGAGGCCGATGCTGGGAAAAAGTGAAAAAAGGTGCTTCTGGGAATAGAGTGGCCAGGAAAGCCCGCAGCCCCAAAGTCTGGGTGGCAATGCAAGTAGTTCCCAGAGGCGTTCATAAAAAGCAAGGGTTGTTCTGGCTGCCACCTTGGCTGTGGGAGTCAGCTGCGGACGTTCAGCATATTGGAGGCCGGTGCTGGGGAAAAGTGAAAAAAAGGTGCTTTTGAGGATAGAGTGGCCAGGAAAGCCCGCAGCCCCAAAGTCTGGGTGGCAATGCAAGTAGTTCCCAGAGGCGTTCATAAAAAGCAAGAGTTGTTCTGGCTGCCACCTTGTCTGTGGGAGTCAGCTCCGGACGTTCGCCATATTGGAGGCCTGTGCTGGGAAAAAGTGAAAAAAAGGTGCTTTTGAGGATAGGGTGGCCAGGAAAGCCCGCAGCCCCAAAGTCTGGGTGGCAATGCAAGTAGTTCCCAGAGGCGTTCATAAAAAGCAAGGGTTGTTCTGGCTGCCACCTTGGCTGTGGGAGTCAGCTGCGGACGTTCGCCATATTGGAGGCCGGTGCTGGGAAAAAGTGAAAAAAAGGTGCTTTTGAGGATAGGGTGGCCAGGAAAGCCCGCAGCCCCAAAGTCTGGGTGGCAATGCAAGTAGTTCCCAGAGGCGTTCATAAAAAGCAAGGGTTGTTCTGGCTGCCACCTTGGCTGTGGGAGTCAGCTCCGGACGTTTGGCATATTGGAGGCTGATGCTAGGAAAAAGTGAAAAAAAGGTGCTTTTGAGGATAGGTTGGCCAGGAAAGCCCGCAGCCCCAAAGTCTGGGTGGCAATGCAAGTAGTTCCCAGAGGCGTTCATAAAAAGCAAGGGTTGTTCTGGCTGCCACCTTGGCTGTGGGAGTCAGCTGCGGACGTTCGCCATATTGGAGGCCGGTGCTGGGGAAAAGTGAAAAAAAGGTGCTTTTGAGAATAGAGTGGCCAGGAAAGCCCGCAGCCCCAAAGTCTGGGTGGCAATGCAAGTAGTTCCCAGAGGCGTTCATAAAAAGCAAGGGTTGTTCTGGCTGCCACCTTGGCTGTGGGAGCCAGGCCAGGACGTTCGGCATATTGGAGGCCGATGCTGGGAAAAAGTGAAAAAAGGTGCTTCTGGGAATAGAGTGGCCAGGAAAGCCCGCAGCCCCAAAGTCTGGGTGGCAATGCAAGTAGTTCCCAGAGGCGTTCATAAAAAGCAAGGGTTGTTCTGGCTGCCACCTTGGCTGTGGGAGTCAGCTGCGGACGTTCAGCATATTGGAGGCCGGTGCTGGGGAAAAGTGAAAAAAAGGTGCTTTTGAGGATAGAGTGGCCAGGAAAGCCCGCAGCCCCAAAGTCTGGGTGGCAATGCAAGTAGTTCCCAGAGGCGTTCATAAAAAGCAAGAGTTGTTCTGGCTGCCACCTTGTCTGTGGGAGTCAGCTCCGGACGTTCGCCATATTGGAGGCCTGTGCTGGGAAAAAGTGAAAAAAAGGTGCTTTTGAGGATAGGGTGGCCAGGAAAGCCCGCAGCCCCAAAGTCTGGGTGGCAATGCAAGTAGTTCCCAGAGGCGTTCATAAAAAGCAAGGGTTGTTCTGGCTGCCACCTTGGCTGTGGGAGTCAGCTGCGGACGTTCGCCATATTGGAGGCCGGTGCTGGGAAAAAGTGAAAAAAAGGTGCTTTTGAGGATAGGGTGGCCAGGAAAGCCCGCAGCCCCAAAGTCTGGGTGGCAATGCAAGTAGTTCCCAGAGGCGTTCATAAAAAGCAAGGGTTGTTCTGGCTGCCACCTTGGCTGTGGGAGTCAGCTCCGGACGTTTGGCATATTGGAGGCTGATGCTAGGAAAAAGTGAAAAAAAGGTGCTTTTGAGGATAGGGTGGCCAGGAAAGCCCGCAGCCCCAAAGTCTGGGTGGCAATGCAAGTAGTTCCCAGAGGCGTTCATAAAAAGCAAGGGTTGTTCTGGCTGCCACCTTGGCTGTGGGAGTCAGCTGCGGACGTTCGCCATATTGGAGGCAGGTGCTGGGAAAAAGTGAAAAAAAGGTGCTTTTGAGAATAGAGTGGCCAGGAAAGCCCGCAGCCCCAAAGTCTGGGTGGCAATGCAAGTAGTTCCCAGAGGCGTTCATAAAAAGCAAGGGTTGTTCTGGCTGCCACCTTGGCTGTGGGAGTCAGCTGCGGACGTTCGGCATATTGGAGGCCGGTGCTGGGGAAAAGTGAAAAAAGGTGCTTCTGGGAATAGAGTGGCCAGGAAAGCCCGCAGCCCCAAAGTCTGGGTGGCAATGCAAGTAGTTCCCAGAGGCGTTCATAAAAAGCAAGGGTTGTTCTGGCTGCCACCTTGGCTGTGGGAGTCAGCTCCGGACGTTCGGCATATTGGAGGCCGGTGCTGGGGAAAAGTGAAAAAAGGTGCTTCTGGGAATAGAGTGGCCAGGAAAGCCCGCAGCCCCAAAGTCTGGGTGGCAATGCAAGTAGTTTCCAGAGGTGTTCATAAAAAGCAAGGGTTGTTCTGGCTGCCACCTTGGCTGTGGGAGTCAGCTCCGGACGTTGGGCATATTGGAGGCTGATGCTGGGAAAAAGTGAAAAAAAGCTGCTTTTGAGAATAGAGTGGCCAGGAAAGCCCGCAGCCCCAAAGTCTGGGTGGCAATGCAAGTAGTTCCCAGAGGCGTTCATAAAAAGCAAGGGTTGTTCTGGCTGCCACCTTGGCTGTGGGAGTCAGCTGCGGACGTTGGGCATATTGGAGGCCGATGCTGGGAAAAAGTGAAAAAAAGGTGCTTTTGAGGATAGGTTGGCCAGGAAAGCCCGCAGCCCCAAAGTCTGGGTGGCAATGCAAGTAGTTCCCAGAGGCGTTCATAAAAAGCAAGGGTTGTTCTGGCTGCCACCTTGGCTGTGGGAGTCAGCTGCGGACGTTCGCCATATTGGAGGCCGGTGCTGGGGAAAAGTGAAAAAAAGGTGCTTTTGAGAATAGAGTGGCCAGGAAAGCCCGCAGCCCCAAAGTCTGGGTGGCAATGCAAGTAGTTCCCAGAGGCGTTCATAAAAAGCAAGGGTTGTTCTGGCTGCCACCTTGGCTGTGGGAGCCAGGCCAGGACGTTCGGCATATTGGAGGCCGATGCTGGGAAAAAGTGAAAAAAGGTGCTTCTGGGAATAGAGTGGCCAGGAAAGCCCGCAGCCCCAAAGTCTGGGTGGCAATGCAAGTAGTTCCCAGAGGCGTTCATAAAAAGCAAGGGTTGTTCTGGCTGCCACCTTGGCTGTGGGAGTCAGCTGCGGACGTTCAGCATATTGGAGGCCGGTGCTGGGGAAAAGTGAAAAAAAGGTGCTTTTGAGGATAGAGTGGCCAGGAAAGCCCGCAGCCCCAAAGTCTGGGTGGCAATGCAAGTAGTTCCCAGAGGCGTTCATAAAAAGCAAGAGTTGTTCTGGCTGCCACCTTGTCTGTGGGAGTCAGCTCCGGACGTTCGCCATATTGGAGGCCTGTGCTGGGAAAAAGTGAAAAAAAGGTGCTTTTGAGGATAGGGTGGCCAGGAAAGCCCGCAGCCCCAAAGTCTGGGTGGCAATGCAAGTAGTTCCCAGAGGCGTTCATAAAAAGCAAGGGTTGTTCTGGCTGCCACCTTGGCTGTGGGAGTCAGCTGCGGACGTTCGCCATATTGGAGGCCGGTGCTGGGAAAAAGTGAAAAAAAGGTGCTTTTGAGGATAGGGTGGCCAGGAAAGCCCGCAGCCCCAAAGTCTGGGTGGCAATGCAAGTAGTTCCCAGAGGCGTTCATAAAAAGCAAGGGTTGTTCTGGCTGCCACCTTGGCTGTGGGAGTCAGCTCCGGACGTTTGGCATATTGGAGGCTGATGCTAGGAAAAAGTGAAAAAAAGGTGCTTTTGAGGATAGGGTGGCCAGGAAAGCCCGCAGCCCCAAAGTCTGGGTGGCAATGCAAGTAGTTCCCAGAGGCGTTCATAAAAAGCAAGGGTTGTTCTGGCTGCCACCTTGGCTGTGGGAGTCAGCTGCGGACGTTCGCCATATTGGAGGCAGGTGCTGGGAAAAAGTGAAAAAAAGGTGCTTTTGAGAATAGAGTGGCCAGGAAAGCCCGCAGCCCCAAAGTCTGGGTGGCAATGCAAGTAGTTCCCAGAGGCGTTCATAAAAAGCAAGGGTTGTTCTGGCTGCCACCTTGGCTGTGGGAGTCAGCTCCGGACGTTCGGCATATTGGAGGCCGGTGCTGGGGAAAAGTTAAAAAAGGTGCTTCTGGGAATAGAGTGGCCAGGAAAGCCCGCAGCCCCAAAGTCTGGGTGGCAATGCAAGTAGTTCCCAGAGGTGTTCATAAAAAGCAAGGGTTGTTCTGGCTGCCACCTTGGCTGTGGGAGTCAGCTCCGGACGTTCGCCATATTGGAGGCCGGTGCTGGGAAAAAGTGAAAAAAAGGTGCTTTTGAGGATAGGGTGGCCAGGAAAGCCCGCAGCCCCAAAGTCTGGGTGGCAATGCAAGTAGTTCCCAGAGGCGTTCATAAAAAGCAAGGGTTGTTCTGGCTGCCACCTTGGCTGTGGGAGTCAGCTCCGGACGTTTGGCATATTGGAGGCTGATGCTAGGAAAAAGTGAAAAAAAGGTGCTTTTGAGGATAGGGTGGCCAGGAAAGCCCGCAGCCCCAAAGTCTGGGTGGCAATGCAAGTAGTTCCCAGAGGTGTTCATAAAAAGCAAGGGTTGTTCTGGCTGCCACCTTGGCTGTGGGAGTCAGCTGCGGACGTTCGCCATATTGGAGGCAGGTGCTGGGAAAAAGTGAAAAAAAGGTGCTTTTGAGAATAGAGTGGCCAGGAAAGCCCGCAGCCCCAAAGTCTGGGTGGCAATGCAAGTAGTTCCCAGAGGCGTTCATAAAAAGCAAGGGTTGTTCTGGCTGCCACCTTGGCTGTGGGAGTCAGCTCCGGACGTTCGGCATATTGGAGGCCGGTGCTGGGGAAAAGTGAAAAAAGGTGCTTCTGGGAATAGAGTGGCCAGGAAAGCCCGCAGCCCCAAAGTCTGGGTGGCAATGCAAGTAGTTCCCAGAGGCGTTCATAAAAAGCAAGAGTTGTTCTGGCTGCCACCTTGTCTGTGGGAGTCAGCTCCGGACGTTCGCCATATTGGAGGCCTGTGCTGGGAAAAAGTGAAAAAAAGGTGCTTTTGAGGATAGCGTGGCCAGGAAAGCCCGCAGCCCCAAAGTCTGGGTGGCAATGCAAGTAGTTCCCAGAGGCGTTCATAAAAAGCAAGGGTTGTTCTGGCTGCCACCTTGGCTGTGGGAGTCAGCTGCGGACGTTCGCCATATTGGAGGCCGGTGCTGGGAAAAAGTGAAAAAAAGGTGCTTTTGAGGATAGGGTGGCCAGGAAAGCCCGCAGCCCCAAAGTCTGGGTGGCAATGCAAGTAGTTCCCAGAGGCGTTCATAAAAAGCAAGGGTTGTTCTGGCTGCCACCTTGGCTGTGGGAGTCAGCTCCGGACGTTTGGCATATTGGAGGCTGATGCTAGGAAAAAGTGAAAAAAAGGTGCTTTTGAGGATAGGGTGGCCAGGAAAGCCCGCAGCCCCAAAGTCTGGGTGGCAATGCAAGTAGTTCCCAGAGGCGTTCATAAAAAGCAAGGGTTGTTCTGGCTGCCACCTTGGCTGTGGGAGTCAGCTGCGGACGTTCGCCATATTGGAGGCAGGTGCTGGGAAAAAGTGAAAAAAAGGTGCTTTTGAGAATAGAGTGGCCAGGAAAGCCCGCAGCCCCAAAGTCTGGGTGGCAATGCAAGTAGTTCCCAGAGGCGTTCATAAAAAGCAAGGGTTGTTCTGGCTGCCACCTTGGCTGTGGGAGTCAGCTGCGGACGTTCGGCATATTGGAGGCCGGTGCTGGGGAAAAGTGAAAAAAGGTGCTTCTGGGAATAGAGTGGCCAGGAAAGCCCGCAGCCCCAAAGTCTGGGTGGCAATGCAAGTAGTTCCCAGAGGCGTTCATAAAAAGCAAGGGTTGTTCTGGCTGCCACCTTGGCTGTGGGAGTCAGCTCCGGACGTTCGGCATATTGGAGGCCGGTGCTGGGGAAAAGTGAAAAAAGGTGCTTCTGGGAATAGAGTGGCCAGGAAAGCCCGCAGCCCCAAAGTCTGGGTGGCAATGCAAGTAGTTTCCAGAGGTGTTCATAAAAAGCAAGGGTTGTTCTGGCTGCCACCTTGGCTGTGGGAGTCAGCTCCGGACGTTGGGCATATTGGAGGCTGATGCTGGGAAAAAGTGAAAAAAAGCTGCTTTTGAGAATAGAGTGGCCAGGAAAGCCCGCAGCCCCAAAGTCTGGGTGGCAATGCAAGTAGTTCCCAGAGGCGTTCATAAAAAGCAAGGGTTGTTCTGGCTGCCACCTTGGCTGTGGGAGTCAGCTGCGGACGTTGGGCATATTGGAGGCCGATGCTGGGAAAAAGTGAAAAAAAGGTGCTTTTGAGGATAGGTTGGCCAGGAAAGCCCGCAGCCCCAAAGTCTGGGTGGCAATGCAAGTAGTTCCCAGAGGCGTTCATAAAAAGCAAGGGTTGTTCTGGCTGCCACCTTGGCTGTGGGAGTCAGCTGCGGACGTTCGGCATATTGGAGGCCGGTGCTGGGGAAAAGTGAAAAAAAGGTGCTTTTGAGAATAGAGTGGCCAGGAAAGCCCGCAGCCCCAAAGTCTGGGTGGCAATGCAAGTAGTTCCCAGAGGCGTTCATAAAAAGCAAGGGTTGTTCTGGCTGCCACCTTGGCTGTGGGAGCCAGGCCAGGACGTTCGGCATATTGGAGGCCGATGCTGGGAAAAAGTGAAAAAAGGTGCTTCTGGGAATAGAGTGGCCAGGAAAGCCCGCAGCCCCAAAGTCTGGGTGGCAATGCAAGTAGTTCCCAGAGGCGTTCATAAAAAGCAAGGGTTGTTCTGGCTGCCACCTTGGCTGTGGGAGTCAGCTCCGGACGTTCAGCATATTGGAGGCCGGTGCTGGGGAAAAGTGAAAAAAAGGTGCTTTTGAGGATAGAGTGGCCAGGAAAGCCCGCAGCCCCAAAGTCTGGGTGGCAATGCAAGTAGTTCCCAGAGGCGTTCATAAAAAGCAAGAGTTGTTCTGGCTGCCACCTTGTCTGTGGGAGTCAGCTCCGGACGTTCGCCATATTGGAGGCCTGTGCTGGGAAAAAGTGAAAAAAAGGTGCTTTTGAGGATAGGGTGGCCAGGAAAGCCCGCAGCCCCAAAGTCTGGGTGGCAATGCAAGTAGTTCCCAGAGGCGTTCATAAAAAGCAAGGGTTGTTCTGGCTGCCACCTTGGCTGTGGGAGTCAGCTGCGGACGTTCGCCATATTGGAGGCCGGTGCTGGGAAAAAGTGAAAAAAAGGTGCTTTTGAGGATAGGGTGGCCAGGAAAGCCCGCAGCCCCAAAGTCTGGGTGGCAATGCAAGTAGTTCCCAGAGGCGTTCATAAAAAGCAAGGGTTGTTCTGGCTGCCACCTTGGCTGTGGGAGTCAGCTCCGGACGTTTGGCATATTGGAGGCTGATGCTGGGAAAAAGTGAAAAAAAGGTGCTTTTGAGGATAGGGTGGCCAGGAAAGCCCGCAGCCCCAAAGTCTGGGTGGCAATGCAAGTAGTTCCCAGAGGCGTTCATAAAAAGCAAGGGTTGTTCTGGCTGCCACCTTGGCTGTGGGAGTCAGCTGCGGACGTTCGCCATATTGGAGGCAGGTGCTGGGAAAAAGTGAAAAAAAGGTGCTTTTGAGAATAGAGTGGCCAGGAAAGCCCGCAGCCCCAAAGTCTGGGTGGCAATGCAAGTAGTTCCCAGAGGCGTTCATAAAAAGCAAGGGTTGTTCTGGCTGCCACCTTGGCTGTGGGAGTCAGCTCCGGACGTTCGGCATATTGGAGGCCGGTGCTGGGGAAAAGTTAAAAAAGGTGCTTCTGGGAATAGAGTGGCCAGGAAAGCCCGCAGCCCCAAAGTCTGGGTGGCAATGCAAGTAGTTCCCAGAGGTGTTCATAAAAAGCAAGGGTTGTTCTGGCTGCCACCTTGGCTGTGGGAGTCAGCTCCGGACGTTCGCCATATTGGAGGCCGGTGCTGGGAAAAAGTGAAAAAAAGGTGCTTTTGAGGATAGGGTGGCCAGGAAAGCCCGCAGCCCCAAAGTCTGGGTGGCAATGCAAGTAGTTCCCAGAGGCGTTCATAAAAAGCAAGGGTTGTTCTGGCTGCCACCTTGGCTGTGGGAGTCAGCTCCGGACGTTTGGCATATTGGAGGCTGATGCTAGGAAAAAGTGAAAAAAAGGTGCTTTTGAGGATAGGGTGGCCAGGAAAGCCCGCAGCCCCAAAGTCTGGGTGGCAATGCAAGTAGTTCCCAGAGGTGTTCATAAAAAGCAAGGGTTGTTCTGGCTGCCACCTTGGCTGTGGGAGTCAGCTGCGGACGTTCGCCATATTGGAGGCAGGTGCTGGGAAAAAGTGAAAAAAAGGTGCTTTTGAGAATAGAGTGGCCAGGAAAGCCCGCAGCCCCAAAGTCTGGGTGGCAATGCAAGTAGTTCCCAGAGGCGTTCATAAAAAGCAAGGGTTGTTCTGGCTGCCACCTTGGCTGTGGGAGTCAGCTCCGGACGTTCGGCATATTGGAGGCCGATGCTGGGAAAAAGTGAAAAAAGGTGCTTCTGGGAATAGAGTGGCCAGGAAAGCCCGCAGCCCCAAAGTCTGGGTGGCAATGCAAGTAGTTCCCAGAGGCGTTCATAAAAAGCAAGGGTTGTTCTGGCTGCCACCTTGGCTGTGGGAGTCAGCTCCGGACGTTGGGCATATTAGAGGCCGGTGCTGGGAAAAAGTGAAAAAAAGCTGCTTTTGAGGATAGGGTGGCCAGGAAAGCCCGCAGCCCCAAAGTCTGGGTGGCAATGCAAGTAGTTCCCAGAGGCGTTCATAAAAAGCAAGGGTTGTTCTGGCTGCCACCTTGGCTGTGGGAGTCAGCTCCGGACGTTCGCCATATTGGAGGCCTGTGCTGGGAAAAAGTGAAAAAAAGGTGCTTTTGAGGATAGGTTGGCCAGGAAAGCCCGCAGCCCCAAAGTCTGGGTGGCAATGCAAGTAGTTCCCAGAGGCGTTCATAAAAAGCAAGAGTTGTTCTGGCTGCCACCTTGGCTGTGGGAGTCAGCTGCGGACGTTCGGCATATTAGAGGCCGATGCTGGGGAAAAGTGAAAAAAGGTGCTTCTGGGAATAGAGTGGCCAGGAAAGCCCGCAGCCCCAAAGTCTGGGTGGCAATGCAAGTAGTTCCCAGAGGTGTTCATAAAAAGCAAGAGTTGTTCTGGCTGCCACCTTGACTGTGGGAGTCAGCTGCGGACGTTCGGCATATTGGAGGCCGGTGCTGGGAAAAAGTGAAAAAAAGGTGCTTTTGAGGATAGAGTGGCCAGGAAAGCCCGCAGCCCCAAAGTCTGGGTGGCAATGCAAGTAGTTCCCAGAGGCGTTCATAAAAAGCAAGGGTTGTTCTGGCTGCCACCTTGGCTGTGGGAGTCAGCTCTGGACGTTGGGCATATTGGAGGCTGATGCTGGGAAAAAGTGAAAAAAAGGTGCTTTTGAGAATAGAGTGGCCAGGAAAGCCCGCAGCCCCAAAGTCTGGGTGGCAATGCAAGTAGTTCCCAGAGGCGTTCATAAAAAGCAAGGGTTGTTCTGGCTGCCACCTTGGCTGTGGGAGTCAGCTGCGGACGTTGGGCATATTGGAGGCCGATGCTGGGAAAAAGTGAAAAAAAGGTGCTTTTGAGGATAGGGTGGCCAGGAAAGCCCGCAGCCCCAAAGTCTGGGTGGCAATGCAAGTAGTTCCCAGAGGCGTTCATAAAAAGCAAGGGTTGTTCTGGCTGCCACCTTGGCTGTGGGAGTCAGCTGCGGACGTTCGGCATATTGGAGGCCGGTGCTGGGGAAAAGTGAAAAAAGGTGCTTCTGGGAATAGAGTGGCCAGGAAAGCCCGCAGCCCCAAAGTCTGGGTGGCAATGCAAGTAGTTCCCAGAGGCGTTCATAAAAAGCAAGGGTTGTTCTGGCTGCCACCTTGGCTGTGGGAGTCAGCTCCGGACGTTCGGCATATTGGAGGCCGGTGCTGGGGAAAAGTGAAAAAAGGTGCTTCTGGGAATAGAGTGGCCAGGAAAGCCCGCAGCCCCAAAGTCTGGGTGGCAATGCAAGTAGTTTCCAGAGGTGTTCATAAAAAGCAAGGGTTGTTCTGGCTGCCACCTTGGCTGTGGGAGTCAGCTGCGGACGTTCAGCATATTGGAGGCCGGTGCTGGGGAAAAGTGAAAAAAAGGTGCTTTTGAGGATAGGGTGGCCAGGAAAGCCCGCAGCCCCAAAGTCTGGGTGGCAATGCAAGTAGTTCCCAGAGGCGTTCATAAAAAGCAAGAGTTGTTCTGGCTGCCACCTTGGCTGTGGGAGTCAGCTGCGGACGTTGGGCATATTGGAGGCCGATGCTGGGAAAAAGTGAAAAAAAGGTGCTTTTGAGGATAGGTTGGCCAGGAAAGCCCGCAGCCCCAAAGTCTGGGTGGCAATGCAAGTAGTTCCCAGAGGCGTTCATAAAAAGCAAGGGTTGTTCTGGCTGCCACCTTGGCTGTGGGAGTCAGCTGCGGACGTTCGCCATATTGGAGGCCGGTGCTGGGGAAAAGTGAAAAAAAGGTGCTTTTGAGAATAGAGTGGCCAGGAAAGCCCGCAGCCCCAAAGTCTGGGTGGCAATGCAAGTAGTTCCCAGAGGCGTTCATAAAAAGCAAGGGTTGTTCTGGCTGCCACCTTGGCTGTGGGAGCCAGGCCAGGACGTTCGGCATATTGGAGGCCGATGCTGGGAAAAAGTGAAAAAAGGTGCTTCTGGGAATAGAGTGGCCAGGAAAGCCCGCAGCCCCAAAGTCTGGGTGGCAATGCAAGTAGTTCCCAGAGGCGTTCATAAAAAGCAAGGGTTGTTCTGGCTGCCACCTTGGCTGTGGGAGTCAGCTGCGGACGTTCAGCATATTGGAGGCCGGTGCTGGGGAAAAGTGAAAAAAAGGTGCTTTTGAGGATAGAGTGGCCAGGAAAGCCCGCAGCCCCAAAGTCTGGGTGGCAATGCAAGTAGTTCCCAGAGGCGTTCATAAAAAGCAAGAGTTGTTCTGGCTGCCACCTTGTCTGTGGGAGTCAGCTCCGGACGTTCGCCATATTGGAGGCCTGTGCTGGGAAAAAGTGAAAAAAAGGTGCTTTTGAGGATAGCGTGGCCAGGAAAGCCCGCAGCCCCAAAGTCTGGGTGGCAATGCAAGTAGTTCCCAGAGGCGTTCATAAAAAGCAAGGGTTGTTCTGGCTGCCACCTTGGCTGTGGGAGTCAGCTGCGGACGTTCGCCATATTGGAGGCCGGTGCTGGGAAAAAGTGAAAAAAAGGTGCTTTTGAGGATAGGGTGGCCAGGAAAGCCCGCAGCCCCAAAGTCTGGGTGGCAATGCAAGTAGTTCCCAGAGGCGTTCATAAAAAGCAAGGGTTGTTCTGGCTGCCACCTTGGCTGTGGGAGTCAGCTCCGGACGTTTGGCATATTGGAGGCAGGTGCTAGGAAAAAGTGAAAAAAAGGTGCTTTTGAGGATAGGGTGGCCAGGAAAGCCCGCAGCCCCAAAGTCTGGGTGGCAATGCAAGTAGTTCCCAGAGGCGTTCATAAAAAGCAAGGGTTGTTCTGGCTGCCACCTTGGCTGTGGGAGTCAGCTGCGGACGTTCGCCATATTGGAGGCAGGTGCTGGGAAAAAGTGAAAAAAAGGTGCTTTTGAGAATAGAGTGGCCAGGAAAGCCCGCAGCCCCAAAGTCTGGGTGGCAATGCAAGTAGTTCCCAGAGGCGTTCATAAAAAGCAAGGGTTGTTCTGGCTGCCACCTTGGCTGTGGGAGTCAGCTGCGGACGTTCGGCATATTGGAGGCCGGTGCTGGGAAAAAGTGAAAAAAGGTGCTTCTGGGAATAGAGTGGCCAGGAAAGCCCGCAGCCCCAAAGTCTGGGTGGCAATGCAAGTAGTTCCCAGAGGCGTTCATAAAAAGCAAGGGTTGTTCTGGCTGCCACCTTGGGTGTGGGAGTCAGCTGCGGACGTTCGGCATATTGGAGGCCGGTGCTGGGGAAAAGTGAAAAAAGGTGCTTCTGGGAATAGAGTGGCCAGGAAAGCCCGCAGCCCCAAAGTCTGGGTGGCAATGCAAGTAGTTTCCAGAGGTGTTCATAAAAAGCAAGGGTTGTTCTGGCTGCCACCTTGGCTGTGGGAGTCAGCTCCGGACGTTGGGCATATTGGAGGCTGATGCTGGGAAAAAGTGAAAAAAAGCTGCTTTTGAGAATAGAGTGGCCAGGAAAGCCCGCAGCCCCAAAGTCTGGGTGGCAATGCAAGTAGTTCCCAGAGGCGTTCATAAAAAGCAAGGGTTGTTCTGGCTGCCACCTTGGCTGTGGGAGTCAGCTCCGGACGTTCGGCATATTGGAGGCCGGTGCTGGGGAAAAGTGAAAAAAGGTGCTTCTGGGAATAGAGTGGCCAGGAAAGCCCGCAGCCCCAAAGTCTGGGTGGCAATGCAAGTAGTTTCCAGAGGCGTTCATAAAAAGCAAGGGTTGTTCTGGCTGCCACCTTGGCTGTGGGAGTCAGCTCCGGACGTTTGGCATATTGGAGGCTGATGCTAGGAAAAAGTGAAAAAAAGGTGCTTTTGAGGATAGGGTGGCCAGGAAAGCCCGCAGCCCCAAAGTCTGGGTGGCAATGCAAGTAGTTCCCAGAGGCGTTCATAAAAAGCAAGGGTTGTTCTGGCTGCCACCTTGGGTGTGGGAGCCAGGCCAGGACGTTCGGCATATTGGAGGCCGACGCTGGGAAAAAGTGAAAAAAGGTGCTTCTGGGAATAGAGTGGCCAGGAAAGCCCGCAGCCCCAAAGTCTGGGTGGCAATGCAAGTAGTTCCCAGAGGCGTTCATAAAAAGCAAGGGTTGTTCTGGCTGCCACCTTGGCTGTGGGAGTCAGCTCCGGACGTTGGGCATATTAGAGGCCGGTGCTGGGAAAAAGTGAAAAAAAGGTGCTTTTGAGGATAGGGTGGCCAGGAAAGCCCGCAGCCCCAAAGTCTGGGTGGCAATGCAAGTAGTTCCCAGAGGCGTTCATAAAAAGCAAGGGTTGTTCTGGCTGCCACCTTGGCTGTGGGAGTCAGCTCCGGACGTTCGCCATATTGGAGGCCTGTGCTGGGAAAAAGTGAAAAAAAGGTGCTTTTGAGGATAGGTTGGCCAGGAAAGCCCGCAGCCCCAAAGTCTGGGTGGCAATGCAAGTAGTTCCCAGAGGCGTTCATAAAAAGCAAGAGTTGTTCTGGCTGCCACCTTGGCTGTGGGAGTCAGCTGCGGACGTTCGGCATATTAGAGGCCGATGCTGGGGAAAAGTGAAAAAAGGTGCTTCTGGGAATAGAGTGGCCAGGAAAGCCCGCAGCCCCAAAGTCTGGGTGGCAATGCAAGTAGTTCCCAGAGGTGTTCATAAAAAGCAAGAGTTGTTCTGGCTGCCACCTTGACTGTGGGAGTCAGCTGCGGACGTTCGGCATATTGGAGGCCGGTGCTGGGAAAAAGTGAAAAAAAGGTGCTTTTGAGGATAGAGTGGCCAGGAAAGCCCGCAGCCCCAAAGTCTGGGTGGCAATGCAAGTAGTTCCCAGAGGCGTTCATAAAAAGCAAGGGTTGTTCTGGCTGCCACCTTGGCTGTGGGAGTCAGCTCCGGACGTTCGGCATATTGGAGGCGAGTGCTGGGAAAAAGTGAAAAAAAGGTGCTTTTGAGGATAGGGTGGCCAGGAAAGCCCGCAGCCCCAAAGTCTGGGTGGCAATGCAAGTAGTTCCCAGAGGCGTTCATAAAAAGCAAGGGTTGTTCTGGCTGCCACCTTGGCTGTGGGAGTCAGCTGCGGACGTTGGGCATATTGGAGGCCGATGCTGGGAAAAAGTGAAAAAAAGGTGCTTTTGAGGATAGGGTGGCCAGGAAAGCCCGCAGCCCCAAAGTCTGGGTGGCAATGCAAGTAGTTCCCAGAGGCGTTCATAAAAAGCAAGGGTTGTTCTGGCTGCCACCTTGGCTGTGGGAGTCAGCTGCGGACGTTCGGCATATTGGAGGCCGGTGCTGGGGAAAAGTGAAAAAAGGTGCTTCTGGGAATAGAGTGGCCAGGAAAGCCCGCAGCCCCAAAGTCTGGGTGGCAATGCAAGTAGTTTCCAGAGGTGTTCATAAAAAGCAAGGGTTGTTCTGGCTGCCACCTTGGCTGTGGGAGTCAGCTGCGGACGTTCGGCATATTGGAGGCTGATGCTGGGAAAAAGTGAAAAAAAGCTGCTTTTGAGAATAGAGTGGCCAGGAAAGCCCGCAGCCCCAAAGTCTGGGTGGCAATGCAAGTAGTTCCCAGAGGCGTTCATAAAAAGCAAGGGTTGTTCTGGCTGCCACCTTGGCTGTGGGAGTCAGCTCCGGACGTTCGGCATATTGGAGGCTGATGCTGGGAAAAAGTGAAAAAAAGCTGCTTTTGAGAATAGAGTGGCCAGGAAAGCCCGCAGCCCCAAAGTCTGGGTGGCAATGCAAGTAGTTCCCAGAGGCGTTCATAAAAAGCAAGGGTTGTTCTGGCTGCCACCTTGGCTGTGGGAGTCAGCTCCAGACGTTCGCCATATTGGAGGCCGGTGCTGGGAAAAAGTGAAAAAAAGGTGCTTTTGAGAATAGAGTGGCCAGGAAAGCCCGCAGCCCCAAAGTCTGGGTGGCAATGCAAGTAGTTCCCAGAGGCGTTCATAAAAAGCAAGGGTTGTTCTGGCTGCCACCTTGGCTGTGGGAGCGAGGCCAGGACGTTCGGCATATTAGAGGCCGGTGCTGGGGAAAAGTGAAAAAAAGGTTCTTTGGAGGATAGGGTGGCCAGGAAAGCCCGCAGCCCCAAAGTCTGGGTGGCAATGCAAGTAGTTCCCAGAGGCGTTCATAAAAAGCAAGGGTTGTTCTGGCTGCCACCTTGGCTGTGGGAGTCAGCTCCGGACGTTCGGCATATTGGAGGCCGGTGCTGGGGAAAAGTGAAAAAAAGGTGCTTTTGAGAATAGAGTGGCCAGGAAAGCCCGCAGCCCCAAAGTCTGGGTGGCAATGCAAGTAGTTCCCAGAGGCGTTCATAAAAAGCAAGGGTTGTTCTGGCTGCCACCTTGGCTGTGGGAGCCAGGCCAGGACGTTCGGCATATTGGAGGCCGATGCTGGGAAAAAGTGAAAAAAGGTGCTTCTGGGAATAGAGTGGCCAGGAAAGCCCGCAGGCCCAAAGTCTGGGTGGCAATGCAAGTAGTTCCCAGAGGCGTTCATAAAAAGCAAGGGTTGTTCTGGCTGCCACCTTGGCTGTGGGAGTCAGCTGCGGACGTTCAGCATATTGGAGGCCGGTGCTGGGGAAAAGTGAAAAAAAGGTGCTTTTGAGGATAGAGTGGCCAGGAAAGCCCGCAGCCCCAAAGTCTGGGTGGCAATGCAAGTAGTTCCCAGAGGCGTTCATAAAAAGCAAGGGTTGTTCTGGCTGCCACCTTGGCTGTGGGAGTCAGCTGCGGACGTTCGGCATATTGGAGGCCGGTGCTGGGGAAAAGTGAAAAAAGGTGCTTCTGGGAATAGAGTGGCCAGGAAAGCCCGCAGCCCCAAAGTCTGGGTGGCAATGCAAGTAGTTTCCAGAGGTGTTCATAAAAAGCAAGGGTTGTTCTGGCTGCCACCTTGGCTGTGGGAGTCAGCTGCGGACGTTCGGCATATTGGAGGCTGATGCTGGGAAAAAGTGAAAAAAAGCTGCTTTTGAGAATAGAGTGGCCAGGAAAGCCCGCAGCCCCAAAGTCTGGGTGGCAATGCAAGTAGTTCCCAGAGGCGTTCATAAAAAGCAAGGGTTGTTCTGGCTGCCACCTTGGCTGTGGGAGTCAGCTCCGGACGTTCGGCATATTGGAGGCTGATGCTGGGAAAAAGTGAAAAAAAGCTGCTTTTGAGAATAGAGTGGCCAGGAAAGCCCGCAGCCCCAAAGTCTGGGTGGCAATGCAAGTAGTTCCCAGAGGCGTTCATAAAAAGCAAGGGTTGTTCTGGCTGCCACCTTGGCTGTGGGAGTCAGCTCCAGACGTTCGCCATATTGGAGGCCGGTGCTGGGAAAAAGTGAAAAAAAGGTGCTTTTGAGAATAGAGTGGCCAGGAAAGCCCGCAGCCCCAAAGTCTGGGTGGCAATGCAAGTAGTTCCCAGAGGCGTTCATAAAAAGCAAGGGTTGTTCTGGCTGCCACCTTGGCTGTGGGAGCGAGGCCAGGACGTTCGGCATATTAGAGGCCGGTGCTGGGGAAAAGTGAAAAAAAGGTTCTTTGGAGGATAGGGTGGCCAGGAAAGCCCGCAGCCCCAAAGTCTGGGTGGCAATGCAAGTAGTTCCCAGAGGCGTTCATAAAAAGCAAGGGTTGTTCTGGCTGCCACCTTGGCTGTGGGAGTCAGCTCCGGACGTTCGGCATATTGGAGGCCGGTGCTGGGGAAAAGTGAAAAAAAGGTGCTTTTGAGAATAGAGTGGCCGGGAAAGCCCGCAGCCCCAAAGTCTGGGTGGCAATGCAAGTAGTTCCCAGAGGCGTTCATAAAAAGCAAGGGTTGTTCTGGCTGCCACCTTGGCTGTGGGAGCCAGGCCAGGACGTTCGGCATATTGGAGGCCGATGCTGGGAAAAAGTGAAAAAAGGTGCTTCTGGGAATAGAGTGGCCAGGAAAGCCCGCAGGCCCAAAGTCTGGGTGGCAATGCAAGTAGTTCCCAGAGGCGTTCATAAAAAGCAAGGGTTGTTCTGGCTGCCACCTTGGCTGTGGGAGTCAGCTGCGGACGTTCAGCATATTGGAGGCCGGTGCTGGGGAAAAGTGAAAAAAAGGTGCTTTTGAGGATAGAGTGGCCAGGAAAGCCCGCAGCCCCAAAGTCTGGGTGGCAATGCAAGTAGTTCCCAGAGGCGTTCATAAAAAGCAAGGGTTGTTCTGGCTGCCACCTTGGCTGTGGGAGTCAGCTGCGGACGTTCGGCATATTGGAGGCCGGTGCTGGGGAAAAGTGAAAAAAGGTGCGCTTCTGGGAATAGAGTGGCCAGGAAAGCCCGCAGCCCCAAAGTCTGGGTGGCAATGCAAGTAGTTCCCAGAGGTGTTCATAAAAAGCAAGGTTGTTCTGGCTGCCACCTTGGCTGTGGGAGTCAGCTGCGGACGTTCGCCATATTGGAGGCCGGTGCTGGGGAAAAGTGAAAAAAAGGTGCTTTGAGGATAGGGTGGCCAGGAAAGCCCGCAGCCCCAAAGTCTGGGTGGCAATGCAAGTAGTTCCCAGAGGCGTTCATAAAAAGCAAGGGTTGTTCTGGCTGCCACCTTGGCTGTGGGAGTCAGCTCCGGACGTTTGGCATATTGGAGGCTGATGCTAGGAAAAAGTGAAAAAAAGGTGCTTTTGAGGATAGGGTGGCCAGGAAAGCCCGCAGCCCCAAAGTCTGGGTGGCAATGCAAGTAGTTCCCAGAGGCGTTCATAAAAAGCAAGGGTTGTTCTGGCTGCCACCTTGGCTGTGGGAGTCAGCTGCGGACGTTCGCCATATTGGAGGCAGGTGCTGGGAAAAAGTGAAAAAAAGGTGCTTTTGAGAATAGAGTGGCCAGGAAAGCCCGCAGCCCCAAAGTCTGGGTGGCAATGCAAGTAGTTCCCAGAGGCGTTCATAAAAAGCAAGGGTTGTTCTGGCTGCCACCTTGGGTGTGGGAGTCAGCTCCGGACGTTCGCCATATTGGAGGCCGGTGCTGGGGAAAAGTGAAAAAAAGGTGCTTCTGGGAATAGAGTGGCCAGGAAAGCCCGCAGCCCCAAAGTCTGGGTGGCAATGCAAGTAGTTCCCAGAGGTGTTCATAAAAAGCAAGGGTTGTTCTGGCTGCCACCTTGGCTGTGGGAGTCAGCTGCGGACGTTCGGCATATTGGAGGCCGGTGCTGGGAAAAAGTGAAAAAAAGGTGCTTTTGAGGATAGGTTGGCCAGGAAAGCCCGCAGCCCCAAAGTCTGGGTGGCAATGCAAGTAGTTCCCAGAGGCGTTCATAAAAGCAAGGGTTGTTCTGGCTGCCACCTTGGCTGTGGGAGTCAGCTCCGGACGTTTGGCATATTGGAGGCTGATGCTAGGAAAAAGTGAAAAAAAGGTGCTTTTGAGGATAGGGTGGCCAGGAAAGCCCGCAGCCCCAAAGTCTGGGTGGCAATGCAAGTAGTTCCCAGAGGCGTTCATAAAAAGCAAGGGTTGTTCTGGCTGCCACCTTGGCTGTGGGAGTCAGCTGCGGACGTTCGCCATATTGGAGGCCGGTGCTGGGAAAAAGTGAAAAAAGGTGCTTCTGGGAATAGAGTGGCCAGGAAAGCCCGCAGCCCCAAAGTCTGGGTGGCAATGCAAGTAGTTCCCAGAGGCGTTCATAAAAAGCAAGGGTTGTTCTGGCTGCCACCTTGGCTGTGGGAGTCAGCTCCGGACGTTCGGCATATTGGAGGCCGGTGCTGGGGAAAAGTGAAAAAAGGTGCTTTTGAGGATAGAGTGGCCAGGAAAGCCCGCAGCCCCAAAGTCTGGGTGGCAATGCAAGTAGTTTCCAGAGGTGTTCATAAAAAGCAAGGGTTGTTCTGGCTGCCACCTTGGGTGTGGGAGTCAGCTGCGGATGTTCGCCATATTGGAGGCCGGTGCTGGGAAAAAGTGAAAAAAGGTGCTTCTGGGAATAGAGTGGCCAGGAAAGCCCGCAGCCCCAAAGTCTGGGTGGCAATGCAAGTAGTTCCCAGAGGCGTTCATAAAAAGCAAGAGTTGTTCTGGCTGCCACCTTGGCTGTGGGAGTCAGCTCCGGACGTTGGGCATATTGGAGGCCGATGCTGGGAAAAAGTGAAAAAAAGGTGCTTTTGAGGATAGGGTGGCCAGGAAAGCCCGCAGCCCCAAAGTCTGGGTGGCAATGCAAGTAGTTCCCAGAGGCGTTCATAAAAAGCAAGAGTTGTTCTGGCTGCCACCTTGGCTGTGGGAGTCAGCTCCGGACGTTCGCCATATTGGAGGCCGATGCTGGGAAAAAGTGAAAAAAGGTGCTTCTGGGAATAGAGTGGCCAGGAAAGCCCGCAGCCCCAAAGTCTGGGTGGCAATGCAAGTAGTTCCCAGAGGCGTTCATAAAAAGCAAGGGTTGTTCTGGCTGCCACCTTGGCTGTGGGAGTCAGCTGCGGACGTTCGCCATATTGGAGGCAGGTGCTGGGAAAAAGTGAAAAAAAGGTGCTTTTGAGAATAGAGTGGCCAGGAAAGCCCGCAGCCCCAAAGTCTGGGTGGCAATGCAAGTAGTTCCCAGAGGCGTTCATAAAAAGCAAGGGTTGTTCTGGCTGCCACCTTGGCTGTGGGAGTCAGCTGCGGACGTTCGCCATATTGGAGGCCGGTGCTGGGAAAAAGTGAAAAAAAGGTGCTTTTGAGGATAGGGTGGCCAGGAAAGCCCGCAGCCCCAAAGTCTGGGTGGCAATGCAAGTAGTTCCCAGAGGCGTTCATAAAAAGCAAGGGTTGTTCTGGCTGCCACCTTGGCTGTGGGAGTCAGCTCCGGACGTTTGGCATATTGGAGGCTGATGCTAGGAAAAAGTGAAAAAAAGGTGCTTTTGAGGATAGGGTGGCCAGGAAAGCCCGCAGCCCCAAAGTCTGGGTGGCAATGCAAGTAGTTCCCAGAGGCGTTCATAAAAAGCAAGGGTTGTTCTGGCTGCCACCTTGGCTGTGGGAGTCAGCTGCGGACGTTCGCCATATTGGAGGCAGGTGCTGGGAAAAAGTGAAAAAAAGGTGCTTTTGAGAATAGAGTGGCCAGGAAAGCCCGCAGCCCCAAAGTCTGGGTGGCAATGCAAGTAGTTCCCAGAGGCGTTCATAAAAAGCAAGGGTTGTTCTGGCTGCCACCTTGGCTGTGGGAGTCAGCTGCGGACGTTCGGCATATTGGAGGCCGGTGCTGGGGAAAAGTGAAAAAAGGTGCTTCTGGGAATAGAGTGGCCAGGAAAGCCCGCAGCCCCAAAGTCTGGGTGGCAATGCAAGTAGTTCCCAGAGGCGTTCATAAAAAGCAAGGGTTGTTCTGGCTGCCACCTTGGCTGTGGGAGTCAGCTCCGGACGTTCGGCATATTGGAGGCCGGTGCTGGGGAAAAGTGAAAAAAGGTGCTTCTGGGAATAGAGTGGCCAGGAAAGCCCGCAGCCCCAAAGTCTGGGTGGCAATGCAAGTAGTTCCCAGAGGTGTTCATAAAAAGCAAGGGTTGTTCTGGCTGCCACCTTGGCTGTGGGAGTCAGCTGCGGACGTTCGCCATATTGGAGGCTGATGCTGGGAAAAAGTGAAAAAAAGCTGCTTTTGAGAATAGAGTGGCCAGGAAAGCCCGCAGCCCCAAAGTCTGGGTGGCAATGCAAGTAGTTCCCAGAGGCGTTCATAAAAAGCAAGGGTTGTTCTGGCTGCCACCTTGGCTGTGGGAGTCAGCTCCGGACGTTCGGCATATTGGAGGCCGGTGCTGGGGAAAAGTGAAAAAAGGTGCTTCTGGGAATAGAGTGGCCAGGAAAGCCCGCAGCCCCAAAGTCTGGGTGGCAATGCAAGTAGTTTCCAGAGGCGTTCATAAAAAGCAAGGGTTGTTCTGGCTGCCACCTTGGCTGTGGGAGTCAGCTCCGGACGTTTGGCATATTGGAGGCTGATGCTAGGAAAAAGTGAAAAAAAGGTGCTTTTGAGGATAGGGTGGCCAGGAAAGCCCGCAGCCCCAAAGTCTGGGTGGCAATGCAAGTAGTTCCCAGAGGCGTTCATAAAAAGCAAGGGTTGTTCTGGCTGCCACCTTGGGTGTGGGAGCCAGGCCAGGACGTTCGGCATATTGGAGGCCGGTGCTGGGAAAAAGTGAAAAAAGGTGCTTCTGGGAATAGAGTGGCCAGGAAAGCCCGCAGCCCCAAAGTCTGGGTGGCAATGCAAGTAGTTCCCAGAGGCGTTCATAAAAAGCAAGGGTTGTTCTGGCTGCCACCTTGGCTGTGGGAGTCAGCTCCGGACGTTGGGCATATTAGAGGCCGGTGCTGGGAAAAAGTGAAAAAAAGGTGCTTTTGAGGATAGGGTGGCCAGGAAAGCCCGCAGCCCCAAAGTCTGGGTGGCAATGCAAGTAGTTCCCAGAGGCGTTCATAAAAAGCAAGGGTTGTTCTGGCTGCCACCTTGGCTGTGGGAGTCAGCTCCGGACGTTCGCCATATTGGAGGCCTGTGCTGGGAAAAAGTGAAAAAAAGGTGCTTTTGAGGATAGGTTGGCCAGGAAAGCCCGCAGCCCCAAAGTCTGGGTGGCAATGCAAGTAGTTCCCAGAGGCGTTCATAAAAAGCAAGAGTTGTTCTGGCTGCCACCTTGGCTGTGGGAGTCAGCTCCGGACGTTCGGCATATTAGAGGCCGATGCTGGGGAAAAGTGAAAAAAGGTGCTTCTGGGAATAGAGTGGCCAGGAAAGCCCGCAGCCCCAAAGTCTGGGTGGCAATGCAAGTAGTTCCCAGAGGTGTTCATAAAAAGCAAGAGTTGTTCTGGCTGCCACCTTGACTGTGGGAGTCAGCTGCGGACGTTCGGCATATTGGAGGCCGGTGCTGGGAAAAAGTGAAAAAAAGGTGCTTTTGAGGATAGAGTGGCCAGGAAAGCCCGCAGCCCCAAAGTCTGGGTGGCAATGCAAGTAGTTCCCAGAGGCGTTCATAAAAAGCAAGGGTTGTTCTGGCTGCCACCTTGGCTGTGGGAGTCAGCTCCGGACGTTCGGCATATTGGAGGCGAGTGCTGGGAAAAAGTGAAAAAAAGGTGCTTTTGAGGATAGGGTGGCCAGGAAAGCCCGCAGCCCCAAAGTCTGGGTGGCAATGCAAGTAGTTCCCAGAGGCGTTCATAAAAAGCAAGGGTTGTTCTGGCTGCCACCTTGGCTGTGGGAGTCAGCTGCGGACGTTGGGCATATTGGAGGCCGATGCTGGGAAAAAGTGAAAAAAAGGTGCTTTTGAGGATAGGGTGGCCAGGAAAGCCCGCAGCCCCAAAGTCTGGGTGGCAATGCAAGTAGTTCCCAGAGGCGTTCATAAAAAGCAAGGGTTGTTCTGGCTGCCACCTTGGCTGTGGGAGTCAGCTGCGGACGTTCGGCATATTGGAGGCCGGTGCTGGGGAAAAGTGAAAAAAGGTGCTTCTGGGAATAGAGTGGCCAGGAAAGCCCGCAGCCCCAAAGTCTGGGTGGCAATGCAAGTAGTTTCCAGAGGTGTTCATAAAAAGCAAGGGTTGTTCTGGCTGCCACCTTGGCTGTGGGAGTCAGCTGCGGACGTTCGGCATATTGGAGGCTGATGCTGGGAAAAAGTGAAAAAAAGCTGCTTTTGAGAATAGAGTGGCCAGGAAAGCCCGCAGCCCCAAAGTCTGGGTGGCAATGCAAGTAGTTCCCAGAGGCGTTCATAAAAAGCAAGGGTTGTTCTGGCTGCCACCTTGGCTGTGGGAGTCAGCTGCGGACGTTCGGCATATTGGAGGCTGATGCTGGGAAAAAGTGAAAAAAAGCTGCTTTTGAGAATAGAGTGGCCAGGAAAGCCCGCAGCCCCAAAGTCTGGGTGGCAATGCAAGTAGTTCCCAGAGGCGTTCATAAAAAGCAAGGGTTGTTCTGGCTGCCACCTTGGCTGTGGGAGTCAGCTCCGGACGTTCGCCATATTGGAGGCCGGTGCTGGGAAAAAGTGAAAAAAAGGTGCTTTTGAGAATAGAGTGGCCAGGAAAGCCCGCAGCCCCAAAGTCTGGGTGGCAATGCAAGTAGTTCCCAGAGGCGTTCATAAAAAGCAAGGGTTGTTCTGGCTGCCACCTTGGCTGTGGAGCGAGGCCAGGACGTTCGGCATATTAGAGGCCGGTGCTGGGGAAAAGTGAAAAAAAGGTTCTTTGGAGGATAGGGTGGCCAGGAAAGCCCGCAGCCCCAAAGTCTGGGTGGCAATGCAAGTAGTTCCCAGAGGCGTTCATAAAAAGCAAGGGTTGTTCTGGCTGCCACCTTGGCTGTGGGAGTCAGCTGCGGACGTTCGCCATATTGGAGGCCGGTGCTGGGGAAAAGTGAAAAAAAGGTGCTTTTGAGAATAGAGTGGCCAGGAAAGCCCGCAGCCCCAAAGTCTGGGTGGCAATGCAAGTAGTTCCCAGAGGCGTTCATAAAAAGCAAGGGTTGTTCTGGCTGCCACCTTGGCTGTGGGAGCCAGGCCAGGACGTTCGGCATATTGGAGGCCGATGCTGGGAAAAAGTGAAAAAAGGTGCTTCTGGGAATAGAGTGGCCAGGAAAGCCCGCAGGCCCAAAGTCTGGGTGGCAATGCAAGTAGTTCCCAGAGGCGTTCATAAAAAGCAAGGGTTGTTCTGGCTGCCACCTTGGCTGTGGGAGTCAGCTGCGGACGTTCAGCATATTGGAGGCCGGTGCTGGGGAAAAGTGAAAAAAAGGTGCTTTTGAGGATAGAGTGGCCAGGAAAGCCCGCAGCCCCAAAGTCTGGGTGGCAATGCAAGTAGTTCCCAGAGGCGTTCATAAAAAGCAAGGGTTGTTCTGGCTGCCACCTTGGCTGTGGGAGTCAGCTGCGGACGTTCGGCATATTGGAGGCCGGTGCTGGGGAAAAGTGAAAAAAGGTGCTTCTGGGAATAGAGTGGCCAGGAAAGCCCGCAGCCCCAAAGTCTGGGTGGCAATGCAAGTAGTTCCCAGAGGTGTTCATAAAAAGCAAGGGTTGTTCTGGCTGCCACCTTGGCTGTGGGAGTCAGCTCCGGACGTTCGCCATATTGGAGGCCGGTGCTGGGGAAAAGTGAAAAAAGGTGCTTCTGGGAATAGAGTGGCCAGGAAAGCCCGCAGCCCCAAAGTCTGGGTGGCAATGCAAGTCGTTCCCAGAGGTGTTCATAAAAAGCAAGGGTTGTTCTGGCTGCCACCTTGGCTGTGGGAGTCAGCTGCGGACGTTCGCCATATTGGAGGCCGGTGCTGGGAAAAAGTGAAAAAAAGGTGCTTTTGAGGATAGGGTGGCCAGGAAAGCCCGCAGCCCCAAAGTCTGGGTGGCAATGCAAGTAGTTCCCAGAGGCGTTCATAAAAAGCAAGGGTTGTTCTGGCTGCCACCTTGGCTGTGGGAGTCAGCTCCAGACGTTTGGCATATTGGAGGCTGATGCTAGGAAAAAGTGAAAAAAAGGTGCTTTTGAGGATAGGGTGGCCAGGAAAGCCCGCAGCCCCAAAGTCTGGGTGGCAATGCAAGTAGTTCCCAGAGGCGTTCATAAAAAGCAAGGGTTGTTCTGGCTGCCACCTTGGCTGTGGGAGTCAGCTGCGGACGTTCGCCATATTGGAGGCAGGTGCTGGGAAAAAGTGAAAAAAAGGTGCTTTTGAGAATAGAGTGGCCAGGAAAGCCCGCAGCCCCAAAGTCTGGGTGGCAATGCAAGTAGTTCCCAGAGGCGTTCATAAAAAGCAAGGGTTGTTCTGGCTGCCACCTTGGGTGTGGGAGTCAGCTCCGGACGTTCGCCATATTGGAGGCCGGTGCTGGGGAAAAGTGAAAAAAGGTGCTTCTGGGAATAGAGTGGCCAGGAAAGCCCGCAGCCCCAAAGTCTGGGTGGCAATGCAAGTAGTTCCCAGAGGTGTTCATAAAAAGCAAGGGTTGTTCTGGCTGCCACCTTGGCTGTGGGAGTCAGCTGCGGACGTTCGGCATATTGGAGGCCGGTGCTGGGAAAAAGTGAAAAAAAGGTGCTTTTGAGGATAGGTTGGCCAGGAAAGCCCGCAGCCCCAAAGTCTGGGTGGCAATGCAAGTAGTTCCCAGAGGCGTTCATAAAAAGCAAGGGTTGTTCTGGCTGCCACCTTGGCTGTGGGAGTCAGCTCCGGACGTTTGGCATATTGGAGGCTGATGCTGGGAAAAAGTGAAAAAAAGGTGCTTTTGAGGATAGGGTGGCCAGGAAAGCCCGCAGCCCCAAAGTCTGGGTGGCAATGCAAGTAGTTCCCAGAGGCGTTCATAAAAAGCAAGGGTTGTTCTGGCTGCCACCTTGGCTGTGGGAGTCAGCTGCGGACGTTCGCCATATTGGAGGCCGGTGCTGGGAAAAAGTGAAAAAAGGTGCTTCTGGGAATAGAGTGGCCAGGAAAGCCCGCAGCCCCAAAGTCTGGGTGGCAATGCAAGTAGTTCCCAGAGGCGTTCATAAAAAGCAAGGGTTGTTCTGGCTGCCACCTTGGCTGTGGGAGTCAGCTCCGGACGTTCGGCATATTGGAGGCCGGTGCTGGGGAAAAGTGAAAAAAGGTGCTTTTGAGGATAGAGTGGCCAGGAAAGCCCGCAGCCCCAAAGTCTGGGTGGCAATGCAAGTAGTTTCCAGAGGTGTTCATAAAAAGCAAGGGTTGTTCTGGCTGCCACCTTGGCTGTGGGAGTCAGCTGCGGATGTTCGCCATATTGGAGGCCGGTGCTGGGAAAAAGTGAAAAAAGGTGCTTCTGGGAATAGAGTGGCCAGGAAAGCCCGCAGCCCCAAAGTCTGGGTGGCAATGCAAGTAGTTCCCAGAGGCGTTCATAAAAAGCAAGAGTTGTTCTGGCTGCCACCTTGGCTGTGGGAGTCAGCTCCGGACGTTGGGCATATTGGAGGCCGATGCTGGGAAAAAGTGAAAAAAAGGTGCTTTTGAGGATAGGGTGGCCAGGAAAGCCCGCAGCCCCAAAGTCTGGGTGGCAATGCAAGTAGTTCCCAGAGGCGTTCATAAAAAGCAAGAGTTGTTCTGGCTGCCACCTTGGGTGTGGGAGTCAGCTGCGGACGTTCGGCATATTGGAGGCCGATGCTGGGAAAAAGTGAAAAAAGGTGCTTCTGGGAATAGAGTGGCCAGGAAAGCCCGCAGCCCCAAAGTCTGGGTGGCAATGCAAGTAGTTCCCAGAGGCGTTCATAAAAAGCAAGGGTTGTTCTGGCTGCCACCTTGGCTGTGGGAGTCAGCTGCGGACGTTCGCCATATTGGAGGCAGGTGCTGGGAAAAAGTGAAAAAAAGGTGCTTTTGAGAATAGAGTGGCCAGGAAAGCCCGCAGCCCCAAAGTCTGGGTGGCAATGCAAGTAGTTCCCAGAGGCGTTCATAAAAAGCAAGGGTTGTTCTGGCTGCCACCTTGGGTGTGGGAGTCAGCTGCGGACGTTCGGCATATTGGAGGCCGGTGCTGGGGAAAAGTGAAAAAAGGTGCTTCTGGGAATAGAGTGGCCAGGAAAGCCCGCAGCCCCAAAGTCTGGGTGGCAATGCAAGTAGTTCCCAGAGGTGTTCATAAAAAGCAAGGGTTGTTCTGGCTGCCACCTTGGCTGTGGGAGTCAGCTGCGGACGTTCGGCATATTGGAGGCCGGTGCTGGGAAAAAGTGAAAAAAAGGTGCTTTTGAGGATAGGGTGGCCAGGAAAGCCCGCAGCCCCAAAGTCTGGGTGGCAATGCAAGTAGTTCCCAGAGGCGTTCATAAAAAGCAAGGGTTGTTCTGGCTGCCACCTTGGCTGTGGGAGTCAGCTCCGGACGTTTGGCATATTGGAGGCTGATGCTAGGAAAAAGTGAAAAAAAGGTGCTTTTGAGGATAGGGTGGCCAGGAAAGCCCGCAGCCCCAAAGTCTGGGTGGCAATGCAAGTAGTTCCCAGAGGCGTTCATAAAAAGCAAGGGTTGTTCTGGCTGCCACCTTGGCTGTGGGAGTCAGCTGCGGACGTTCGCCATATTGGAGGCAGGTGCTGGGAAAAAGTGAAAAAAAGGTGCTTTTGAGAATAGAGTGGCCAGGAAAGCCCGCAGCCCCAAAGTCTGGGTGGCAATGCAAGTAGTTCCCAGAGGCGTTCATAAAAAGCAAGGGTTGTTCTGGCTGCCACCTTGGCTGTGGGAGTCAGCTGCGGACGTTCGGCATATTGGAGGCCGGTGCTGGGGAAAAGTGAAAAAAGGTGCTTCTGGGAATAGAGTGGCCAGGAAAGCCCGCAGCCCCAAAGTCTGGGTGGCAATGCAAGTAGTTCCCAGAGGCGTTCATAAAAAGCAAGGGTTGTTCTGGCTGCCACCTTGGCTGTGGGAGTCAGCTCCGGACGTTCGGCATATTGGAGGCCGGTGCTGGGGAAAAGTGAAAAAAGGTGCTTTTGAGGATAGAGTGGCCAGGAAAGCCCGCAGCCCCAAAGTCTGGGTGGCAATGCAAGTAGTTTCCAGAGGTGTTCATAAAAAGCAAGGGTTGTTCTGGCTGCCACCTTGGGTGTGGGAGTCAGCTGCGGATGTTCGCCATATTGGAGGCCGGTGCTGGGAAAAAGTGAAAAAAGGTGCTTCTGGGAATAGAGTGGCCAGGAAAGCCCGCAGCCCCAAAGTCTGGGTGGCAATGCAAGTAGTTCCCAGAGGCGTTCATAAAAAGCAAGAGTTGTTCTGGCTGCCACCTTGGCTGTGGGAGTCAGCTCCGGACGTTGGGCATATTGGAGGCCGATGCTGGGAAAAAGTGAAAAAAAGGTGCTTTTGAGGATAGGGTGGCCAGGAAAGCCCGCAGCCCCAAAGTCTGGGTGGCAATGCAAGTAGTTCCCAGAGGCGTTCATAAAAAGCAAGAGTTGTTCTGGCTGCCACCTTGGGTGTGGGAGTCAGCTGCGGACGTTCGGCATATTGGAGGCCGGTGCTGGGAAAAAGTGAAAAAAGGTGCTTCTGGGAATAGAGTGGCCAGGAAAGCCCGCAGCCCCAAAGTCTGGGTGGCAATGCAAGTAGTTCCCAGAGGCGTTCATAAAAAGCAAGGGTTGTTCTGGCTGCCACCTTGGCTGTGGGAGTCAGCTGCGGACGTTCGGCATATTGGAGGCCGGTGCTGGGAAAAAGTGAAAAAAAGGTGCTTTTGAGAATAGAGTGGCCAGGAAAGCCCGCAGCCCCAAAGTCTGGGTGGCAATGCAAGTAGTTCCCAGAGGCGTTCATAAAAAGCAAGGGTTGTTCTGGCTGCCACCTTGGCTGTGGGAGTCAGCTGCGGACGTTCGGCATATTGGAGGCCGGTGCTGGGGAAAAGTGAAAAAAGGTGCTTCTGGGAATAGAGTGGCCAGGAAAGCCCGCAGCCCCAAAGTCTGGGTGGCAATGCAAGTAGTTCCCAGAGGCGTTCATAAAAAGCAAGGGTTGTTCTGGCTGCCACCTTGGCTGTGGGAGTCAGCTCCGGACGTTGGGCATATTGGAGGCCGATGCTGGGAAAAAGTGAAAAAAAGGTGCTTTTGAGGATAGGGTGGCCAGGAAAGCCCGCAGCCCCAAAGTCTGGGTGGCAATGCAAGTAGTTCCCAGAGGCGTTCATAAAAAGCAAGAGTTGTTCTGGCTGCCACCTTGGGTGTGGGAGTCAGCTGCGGACGTTCGGCATATTGGAGGCCGATGCTGGGAAAAAGTGAAAAAAGGTGCTTCTGGGAATAGAGTGGCCAGGAAAGCCCGCAGCCCCAAAGTCTGGGTGGCAATGCAAGTAGTTCCCAGAGGCGTTCATAAAAAGCAAGGGTTGTTCTGGCTGCCACCTTGGCTGTGGGAGTCAGCTGCGGACGTTCGCCATATTGGAGGCAGGTGCTGGGAAAAAGTGAAAAAAAGGTGCTTTTGAGAATAGAGTGGCCAGGAAAGCCCGCAGCCCCAAAGTCTGGGTGGCAATGCAAGTAGTTCCCAGAGGCGTTCATAAAAAGCAAGGGTTGTTCTGGCTGCCACCTTGGGTGTGGGAGTCAGCTGCGGACGTTCGGCATATTGGAGGCCGGTGCTGGGGAAAAGTGAAAAAAGGTGCTTCTGGGAATAGAGTGGCCAGGAAAGCCCGCAGCCCCAAAGTCTGGGTGGCAATGCAAGTAGTTCCCAGAGGTGTTCATAAAAAGCAAGGGTTGTTCTGGCTGCCACCTTGGCTGTGGGAGTCAGCTGCGGACGTTCGGCATATTGGAGGCCGGTGCTGGGAAAAAGTGAAAAAAAGGTGCTTTTGAGGATAGGGTGGCCAGGAAAGCCCGCAGCCCCAAAGTCTGGGTGGCAATGCAAGTAGTTCCCAGAGGCGTTCATAAAAAGCAAGGGTTGTTCTGGCTGCCACCTTGGCTGTGGGAGTCAGCTCCGGACGTTTGGCATATTGGAGGCTGATGCTAGGAAAAAGTGAAAAAAAGGTGCTTTTGAGGATAGGGTGGCCAGGAAAGCCCGCAGCCCCAAAGTCTGGGTGGCAATGCAAGTAGTTCCCAGAGGCGTTCATAAAAAGCAAGGGTTGTTCTGGCTGCCACCTTGGCTGTGGGAGTCAGCTGCGGACGTTCGCCATATTGGAGGCAGGTGCTGGGAAAAAGTGAAAAAAAGGTGCTTTTGAGAATAGAGTGGCCAGGAAAGCCCGCAGCCCCAAAGTCTGGGTGGCAATGCAAGTAGTTCCCAGAGGCGTTCATAAAAAGCAAGGGTTGTTCTGGCTGCCACCTTGGCTGTGGGAGTCAGCTGCGGACGTTCGGCATATTGGAGGCCGGTGCTGGGGAAAAGTGAAAAAAGGTGCTTCTGGGAATAGAGTGGCCAGGAAAGCCCGCAGCCCCAAAGTCTGGGTGGCAATGCAAGTAGTTCCCAGAGGCGTTCATAAAAAGCAAGGGTTGTTCTGGCTGCCACCTTGGCTGTGGGAGTCAGCTCCGGACGTTCGGCATATTGGAGGCCGGTGCTGGGGAAAAGTGAAAAAAGGTGCTTTTGAGGATAGAGTGGCCAGGAAAGCCCGCAGCCCCAAAGTCTGGGTGGCAATGCAAGTAGTTTCCAGAGGTGTTCATAAAAAGCAAGGGTTGTTCTGGCTGCCACCTTGGGTGTGGGAGTCAGCTGCGGATGTTCGCCATATTGGAGGCCGGTGCTGGGAAAAAGTGAAAAAAGGTGCTTCTGGGAATAGAGTGGCCAGGAAAGCCCGCAGCCCCAAAGTCTGGGTGGCAATGCAAGTAGTTCCCAGAGGCGTTCATAAAAAGCAAGAGTTGTTCTGGCTGCCACCTTGGCTGTGGGAGTCAGCTCCGGACGTTGGGCATATTGGAGGCCGATGCTGGGAAAAAGTGAAAAAAAGGTGCTTTTGAGGATAGGGTGGCCAGGAAAGCCCGCAGCCCCAAAGTCTGGGTGGCAATGCAAGTAGTTCCCAGAGGCGTTCATAAAAAGCAAGAGTTGTTCTGGCTGCCACCTTGGGTGTGGGAGTCAGCTGCGGACGTTCGGCATATTGGAGGCCGATGCTGGGAAAAAGTGAAAAAAGGTGCTTCTGGGAATAGAGTGGCCAGGAAAGCCCGCAGCCCCAAAGTCTGGGTGGCAATGCAAGTAGTTCCCAGAGGCGTTCATAAAAAGCAAGGGTTGTTCTGGCTGCCACCTTGGCTGTGGGAGTCAGCTGCGGACGTTCGGCATATTGGAGGCCGGTGCTGGGAAAAAGTGAAAAAAAGGTGCTTTTGAGAATAGAGTGGCCAGGAAAGCCCGCAGCCCCAAAGTCTGGGTGGCAATGCAAGTAGTTCCCAGAGGCGTTCATAAAAAGCAAGGGTTGTTCTGGCTGCCACCTTGGCTGTGGGAGTCAGCTGCGGACGTTCGCCATATTGGAGGCCGGTGCTGGGGAAAAGTGAAAAAAGGTGCTTCTGGGAATAGAGTGGCCAGGAAAGCCCGCAGCCCCAAAGTCTGGGTGGCAATGCAAGTAGTTCCCAGAGGCGTTCATAAAAAGCAAGGGTTGTTCTGGCTGCCACCTTGGCTGTGGGAGTCAGCTCCGGACGTTCGGCATATTGGAGGCCGGTGCTGGGGAAAAGTGAAAAAAGGTGCTTCTGGGAATAGAGTGGCCAGGAAAGCCCGCAGCCCCAAAGTCTGGGTGGCAATGCAAGTAGTTCCCAGAGGCGTTCATAAAAAGCAAGGGTTGTTCTGGCTGCCACCTTGGCTGTGGGAGTCAGCTCCGGACGTTGGGCATATTAGAGGCCGATGCTGGGAAAAAGTGAAAAAAAGGTGCTTTTGAGGATAGGGTGGCCAGGAAAGCCCGCAGCCCCAAAGTCTGGGTGGCAATGGAAGTAGTTCCCAGAGGCGTTCATAAAAAGCAAGAGTTGTTCTGGCTGCCACCTTGGCTGTGGGAGTCAGCTGCGGACGTTCGGCATATTGGAGGCCGATGCTGGGAAAAAGTGAAAAAAGGTGCTTCTGGGAATAGAGTGGCCAGGAAAGCCCGCAGCCCCAAAGTCTGGGTGGCAATGCAAGTAGTTCCCAGAGGCGTTCATAAAAAGCAAGGGTTGTTCTGGCTGCCACCTTGGCTGTGGGAGTCAGCTGCGGACGTTCGGCATATTGGAGGCCGGTGCTGGGAAAAAGTGAAAAAAAGGTGCTTTTGAGAATAGAGTGGCCAGGAAAGCCCGCAGCCCCAAAGTCTGGGTGGCAATGCAAGTAGTTCCCAGAGGCGTTCATAAAAAGCAAGGGTTGTTCTGGCTGCCACCTTGGCTGTGGGAGTCAGCTGCGGACGTTCGGCATATTGGAGGCCGGTGCTGGGGAAAAGTGAAAAAAGGTGCTTCTGGGAATAGAGTGGCCAGGAAAGCCCGCAGCCCCAAAGTCTGGGTGGCAATGCAAGTAGTTCCCAGAGGCGTTCATAAAAAGCAAGGGTTGTTCTGGCTGCCACCTTGGCTGTGGGAGTCAGCTCCGGACGTTCGGCATATTGGAGGCCGGTGCTGGGGAAAAGTGAAAAAAGGTGCTTCTGGGAATAGAGTGGCCAGGAAAGCCCGCAGCCCCAAAGTCTGGGTGGCAATGCAAGTAGTTCCCAGAGGCGTTCATAAAAAGCAAGGGTTGTTCTGGCTGCCACCTTGGCTGTGGGAGTCAGCTGCGGACGTTGGGCATATTAGAGGCCGGTGCTGGGAAAAAGTGAAAAAAAGGTGCTTTTGAGGATAGGGTGGCCAGGAAAGCCCGCAGCCCCAAAGTCTGGGTGGCAATGCAAGTAGTTCCCAGAGGCGTTCATAAAAAGCAAGGGTTGTTCTGGCTGCCACCTTGGCTGTGGGAGCCAGGCCAGGACGTTCGGCATATTGGAGGCCGATGCTGGGAAAAAGTGAAAAAAGGTGCTTCTGGGAATAGAGTGGCCAGGAAAGCCCGCAGCCCCAAAGTCTGGGTGGCAATGCAAGTAGTTCCCAGAGGCGTTCATAAAAAGCAAGGGTTGTTCTGGCTGCCACCTTGGCTGTGGGAGTCAGCTGCGGACGTTCAGCATATTGGAGGCCGGTGCTGGGGAAAAGTGAAAAAAAGGTGCTTTTGAGGATAGAGTGGCCAGGAAAGCCCGCAGCCCCAAAGTCTGGGTGGCAATGCAAGTAGTTCCCAGAGGCGTTCATAAAAAGCAAGGGTTGTTCTGGCTGCCACCTTGGCTGTGGGAGTCAGCTGCGGACGTTCGGCATATTGGAGGCCGGTGCTGGGGAAAAGTGAAAAAAGGTGCTTCTGGGAATAGAGTGGCCAGGAAAGCCCGCAGCCCCAAAGTCTGGGTGGCAATGCAAGTAGTTCCCAGAGGTGTTCATAAAAAGCAAGGGTTGTTCTGGCTGCCACCTTGGCTGTGGGAGTCAGCTCCGGACGTTCGCCATATTGGAGGCCGGTGCTGGGGAAAAGTGAAAAAAGGTGCTTCTGGGAATAGAGTGGCCAGGAAAGCCCGCAGCCCCAAAGTCTGGGTGGCAATGCAAGTAGTTCCCAGAGGTGTTCATAAAAAGCAAGGGTTGTTCTGGCTGCCACCTTGGCTGTGGGAGTCAGCTGCGGACGTTCGCCATATTGGAGGCCGGTGCTGGGAAAAAGTGAAAAAAAGGTGCTTTTGAGGATAGGGTGGCCAGGAAAGCCCGCAGCCCCAAAGTCTGGGTGGCAATGCAAGTAGTTCCCAGAGGCGTTCATAAAAAGCAAGGGTTGTTCTGGCTGCCACCTTGGCTGTGGGAGTCAGCTCCGGACGTTTGGCATATTGGAGGCTGATGCTAGGAAAAAGTGAAAAAAAGGTGCTTTTGAGGATAGGGTGGCCAGGAAAGCCCGCAGCCCCAAAGTCTGGGTGGCAATGCAAGTAGTTCCCAGAGGCGTTCATAAAAAGCAAGGGTTGTTCTGGCTGCCACCTTGGCTGTGGGAGTCAGCTGCGGACGTTCGCCATATTGGAGGCAGGTGCTGGGAAAAAGTGAAAAAAAGGTGCTTTTGAGAATAGAGTGGCCAGGAAAGCCCGCAGCCCCAAAGTCTGGGTGGCAATGCAAGTAGTTCCCAGAGGCGTTCATAAAAAGCAAGGGTTGTTCTGGCTGCCACCTTGGCTGTGGGAGTCAGCTGCGGACGTTCGGCATATTGGAGGCCGGTGCTGGGGAAAAGTGAAAAAAGGTGCTTCTGGGAATAGAGTGGCCAGGAAAGCCCGCAGCCCCAAAGTCTGGGTGGCAATTCAAGTAGTTCCCAGAGGCGTTCATAAAAAGCAAGGGTTGTTCTGGCTGCCACCTTGGCTGTGGGAGTCAGCTGCGGACGTTCGGCATATTGGAGGCCGGTGCTGGGGAAAAGTGAAAAAAGGTGCTTCTGGGAATAGAGTGGCCAGGAAAGCCCGCAGCCCCAAAGTCTGGGTGGCAATGCAAGTAGTTCCCAGAGGTGTTCATAAAAAGCAAGGGTTGTTCTGGCTGCCACCTTGGCTGTGGGAGTCAGCTGCGGACGTTCGGCATATTGGAGGCCGGTGCTGGGAAAAAGTGAAAAAAAGGTGCTTTTGAGGATAGGGTGGCCAGGAAAGCCCGCAGCCCCAAAGTCTGGGTGGCAATGCAAGTAGTTCCCAGAGGCGTTCATAAAAAGCAAGGGTTGTTCTGGCTGCCACCTTGGCTGTGGGAGTCAGCTGCGGACGTTTGGCATATTGGAGGCTGATGCTAGGAAAAAGTGAAAAAAAGGTGCTTTTGAGGATAGGGTGGCCAGGAAAGCCCGCAGCCCCAAAGTCTGGGTGGCAATGCAAGTAGTTCCCAGAGGCGTTCATAAAAAGCAAGGGTTGTTCTGGCTGCCACCTTGGCTGTGGGAGTCAGCTGCGGACGTTCGCCATATTGGAGGCAGGTGCTGGGAAAAAGTGAAAAAAAGGTGCTTTTGAGAATAGAGTGGCCAGGAAAGCCCGCAGCCCCAAAGTCTGGGTGGCAATGCAAGTAGTTCCCAGAGGCGTTCATAAAAAGCAAGGGTTGTTCTGGCTGCCACCTTGGCTGTGGGAGTCAGCTGCGGACGTTCGGCATATTGGAGGCCGGTGCTGGGGAAAAGTGAAAAAAGGTGCTTCTGGGAATAGAGTGGCCAGGAAAGCCCGCAGCCCCAAAGTCTGGGTGGCAATGCAAGTAGTTCCCAGAGGCGTTCATAAAAAGCAAGGGTTGTTCTGGCTGCCACCTTGGCTGTGGGAGTCAGCTCCGGACGTTCGGCATATTGGAGGCCGGTGCTGGGGAAAAGTGAAAAAAGGTGCTTTTGAGGATAGAGTGGCCAGGAAAGCCCGCAGCCCCAAAGTCTGGGTGGCAATGCAAGTAGTTTCCAGAGGTGTTCATAAAAAGCAAGGGTTGTTCTGGCTGCCACCTTGGGTGTGGGAGTCAGCTGCGGATGTTCGCCATATTGGAGGCCGGTGCTGGGAAAAAGTGAAAAAAGGTGCTTCTGGGAATAGAGTAGCCAGGAAAGCCCGCAGCCCCAAAGTCTGGGTGGCAATGCAAGTAGTTCCCAGAGGCGTTCATAAAAAGCAAGGGTTGTTCTGGCTGCCACCTTGGCTGTGGGAGTCAGCTCCGGACGTTGGGCATATTAGAGGCCGGTGCTGGGAAAAAGTGAAAAAAAGGTGCTTTTGAGGATAGGGTGGCCAGGAAAGCCCGCAGCCCCAAAGTCTGGGTGGCAATGCAAGTAGTTCCCAGAGGCGTTCATAAAAAGCAAGAGTTGTTCTGGCTGCCACCTTGGGTGTGGGAGCCAGGCCAGGACGTTCGGCATATTGGAGGCCGATGCTGGGAAAAAGTGAAAAAAGGTGCTTCTGGGAATAGAGTGGCCAGGAAAGCCCGCAGCCCCAAAGTCTGGGTGGCAATGCAAGTAGTTCCCAGAGGCGTTCATAAAAAGCAAGGGTTGTTCTGGCTGCCACCTTGGCTGTGGGAATCAGCTGCGGACGTTCGCCATATTGGAGGCCGGTGCTGGGGAAAAGTGAAAAAAAGGTGCTTTTGAGGATAGAGTGGCCAGGAAAGCCCGCAGCCCCAAAGTCTGGGTGGCAATGCAAGTAGTTCCCAGAGGCGTTCATAAAAAGCAAGGGTTGTTCTGGCTGCCACCTTGGCTGTGGGAGTCAGCTGCGGACGTTCGGCATATTGGAGGCCGGTGCTGGGGAAAAGTGAAAAAAGGTGCTTTTGAGGATAGGGTGGCCAGGAAAGCCCGCAGCCCCAAAGTCTGGGTGGCAATGCAAGTAGTTCCCAGAGGCGTTCATAAAAAGCAAGAGTTGTTCTGGCTGCCACCTTGGCTGTGGGAGCCAGGCCAGGACGTTCGGCATATTGGAGGCCGATGCTGGGAAAAAGTGAAAAAAGGTGCTTCTGGGAATAGAGTGGCCAGGAAAGCCCGCAGCCCCAAAGTCTGGGTGGCAATGCAAGTAGTTCCCAGAGGCGTTCATAAAAAGCAAGGGTTGTTCTGGCTGCCACCTTGGCTGTGGGAGTCAGCTGCGGACGTTCAGCATATTGGAGGCCGGTGCTGGGGAAAAGTGAAAAAAGGTGCTTTTGAGGATAGAGTGGCCAGGAAAGCCCGCAGCCCCAAAGTCTGGGTGGCAATGCAAGTAGTTCCCAGAGGCGTTCATAAAAAGCAAGGGTTGTTCTGGCTGCCACCTTGGCTGTGGGAGTCAGCTGCGGACGTTGGGCATATTGGAGGCCGGTGCTGGGGAAAAGTGAAAAAAGGTGCTTCTGGGAATAGAGTGGCCAGGAAAGCCCGCAGCCCCAAAGTCTGGGTGGCAATGCAAGTAGTTCCCAGAGGTGTTCATAAAAAGCAAGGGTTGTTCTGGCTGCCACCTTGGCTGTGGGAGTCAGCTGCGGACGTTCGCCATATTGGAGGCCGGTGCTGGGGAAAAGTGAAAAAAGGTGCTTCTGGGAATAGAGTGGCCAGGAAAGCCCGCAGCCCCAAAGTCTGGGTGGCAATGCAAGTAGTTCCCAGAGGTGTTCATAAAAAGCAAGGGTTGTTCTGGCTGCCACCTTGGCTGTGGGAGTCAGCTGCGGACGTTCGGCATATTGGAGGCCGGTGCTGGGAAAAAGTGAAAAAAAGGTGCTTTTGAGGATAGGGTGGCCAGGAAAGCCCGCAGCCCCAAAGTCTGGGTGGCAATGCAAGTAGTTCCCAGAGGCGTTCATAAAAAGCAAGGGTTGTTCTGGCTGCCACCTTGGCTGTGGGAGTCAGCTCTGGACGTTTGGCATATTGGAGGCTGATGCTAGGAAAAAGTGAAAAAAAGGTGCTTTTGAGGATAGGGTGGCCAGGAAAGCCCGCAGCCCCAAAGTCTGGGTGGCAATGCAAGTAGTTCCCAGAGGCGTTCATAAAAAGCAAGGGTTGTTCTGGCTGCCACCTTGGCTGTGGGAGTCAGCTCCGGACGTTCGCCATATTGGAGGCAGGTGCTGGGAAAAAGTGAAAAAAAGGTGCTTTTGAGAATAGAGTGGCCAGGAAAGCCCGCAGCCCCAAAGTCTGGGTGGCAATGCAAGTAGTTCCCAGAGGCGTTCATAAAAAGCAAGGGTTGTTCTGGCTGCCACCTTGGCTGTGGGAGTCAGCTGCGGACGTTCGGCATATTGGAGGCCGGTGCTGGGGAAAAGTGAAAAAAGGTGCTTCTGGGAATAGAGTGGCCAGGAAAGCCCGCAGCCCCAAAGTCTGGGTGGCAATGCAAGTAGTTCCCAGAGGCGTTCATAAAAAGCAAGGGTTGTTCTGGCTGCCACCTTGGCTGTGGGAGTCAGCTCCGGACGTTCGGCATATTGGAGGCCGGTGCTGGGGAAAAGTGAAAAAAGGTGCTTTTGAGGATAGAGTGGCCAGGAAAGCCCACAGCCCCAAAGTCTGGGTGGCAATGCAAGTAGTTCCCAGAGGTGTTCATAAAAAGCAAGGGTTGTTCTGGCTGCCACCTTGGGTGTGGGAGTCAGCTGCGGATGTTCGCCATATTGGAGGCCGGTGCTGGGAAAAAGTGAAAAAAGGTGCTTCTGGGAATAGAGTGGCCAGGAAAGCCCGCAGCCCCAAAGTCTGGGTGGCAATGCAAGTAGTTCCCAGAGGCGTTCATAAAAAGCAAGGGTTGTTCTGGCTGCCACCTTGGCTGTGGGAGTCAGCTCCGTACGTTGGGCATATTAGAGGCCGGTGCTGGGAAAAAGTGAAAAAAAGGTGCTTTTGAGGATAGGGTGGCCAGGAAAGCCCGCAGCCCCAAAGTCTGGGTGGCAATGCAAGTAGTTCCCAGAGGCGTTCATAAAAAGCAAGAGTTGTTCTGGCTGCCACCTTGGCTGTGGGAGTCAGCTGCGGACGTTCGGCATATTGGAGGCCGATGCTGGGGAAAAGTGAAAAAAGGTGCTTCTGGGAATAGAGTGGCCAGGAAAGCCCGCAGCCCCAAAGTCTGGGTGGCAATGCAAGTAGTTCCCAGAGGTGTTCATAAAAAGCAAGAGTTGTTCTGGCTGCCACCTTGACTGTGGGAGTCAGCTGCGGACGTTCGGCATATTGGAGGCCGGTGCTGGGAAAAGTGAAAAAAAGGTGCTTTTGAGGATAGAGTGGCCAGGAAAGCCCGCAGCCCCAAAGTCTGGGTGGCAATGCAAGTAGTTCCCAGAGGCGTTCATAAAAAGCAAGGGTTGTTCTGGCTGCCACCTTGGCTGTGGGAGTCAGCTCCGGACGTTGGGCATATTGGAGGCTGATGCTGGGAAAAAGTGAAAAAAAGGTGCTTTTGAGAATAGAGTGGCCAGGAAAGCCCGCAGCCCCAAAGTCTGGGTGGCAATGCAAGTAGTTCCCAGAGGCGTTCATAAAAAGCAAGGGTTGTTCTGGCTGCCACCTTGGCTGTGGGAGTCAGCTGCGGACGTTGGGCATATTGGAGGCCGATGCTGGGAAAAAGTGAAAAAAAGGTGCTTTTGAGGATAGGGTGGCCAGGAAAGCCCGCAGCCCCAAAGTCTGGGTGGCAATGCAAGTAGTTCCCAGAGGCGTTCATAAAAAGCAAGGGTTGTTCTGGCTGCCACCTTGGCTGTGGGAGTCAGCTGCGGACGTTCGGCATATTGGAGGCCGGTGCTGGGGAAAAGTGAAAAAAGGTGCTTCTGGGAATAGAGTGGCCAGGAAAGCCCGCAGCCCCAAAGTCTGGGTGGCAATGCAAGTAGTTCCCAGAGGCGTTCATAAAAAGCAAGGGTTGTTCTGGCTGCCACCTTGGCTGTGGGAGTCAGCTCCGGACGTTGGGCATATTAGAGGCCGGTGCTGGGAAAAAGTGAAAAAAAGGTGCTTTTGAGGATAGGGTGGCCAGGAAAGCCCGCAGCCCCAAAGTCTGGGTGGCAATGCAAGTAGTTCCCAGAGGCGTTCATAAAAAGCAAGAGTTGTTCTGGCTGCCACCTTGGGTGTGGGAGCCAGGCCAGGACGTTCGGCATATTGGAGGCCGATGCTGTGAAAAAGTGAAAAAAGGTGCTTCTGGGAATAGAGTGGCCAGGAAAGCCCGCAGCCCCAAAGTCTGGGTGGCAATGCAAGTAGTTCCCAGAGGCGTTCATAAAAAGCAAGGGTTGTTCTGGCTGCCACCTTGGCTGTGGGAGTCAGCTGCGGACGTTCAGCATATCGGAGGCCGGTGCTGGGGAAAAGTGAAAAAAAGGTGCTTTTGAGGATAGAGTGGCCAGGAAAGCCCGCAGCCCCAAAGTCTGGGTGGCAATGCAAGTAGTTCCCAGAGGCGTTCATAAAAAGCAAGGGTTGTTCTGGCTGCCACCTTGGCTGTGGGAGTCAGCTGCGGACGTTCGGCATATTGGAGGCCGGTGCTGGGGAAAAGTGAAAAAAGGTGCTTCTGGGAATAGAGTGGCCAGGAAAGCCCGCAGCCCCAAAGTCTGGGTGGCAATGCAAGTAGTTCCCAGAGGTGTTCATAAAAAGCAAGGGTTGTTCTGGCTGCCACCTTGGCTGTGGGAGTCAGCTCCGGACGTTCGCCATATTGGAGGCCGGTGCTGGGGAAAAGTGAAAAAAGGTGCTTCTGGGAATAGAGTGGCCAGGAAAGCCCGCAGCCCCAAAGTCTGGGTGGCAATGCAAGTAGTTCCCAGAGGTGTTCATAAAAAGCAAGGGTTGTTCTGGCTGCCACCTTGGCTGTGGGAGTCAGCTGCGGACGTTCGCCATATTGGAGGCCGGTGCTGGGAAAAAGTGAAAAAAAGGTGCTTTTGAGGATAGGGTGGCCAGGAAAGCCCGCAGCCCCAAAGTCTGGGTGGCAATGCAAGTAGTTCCCAGAGGCGTTCATAAAAAGCAAGGGTTGTTCTGGCTGCCACCTTGGCTGTGGGAGTCAGCTCCGGACGTTTGGCATATTGGAGGCTAATGCTAGGAAAAAGTGAAAAAAAGGTGCTTTTGAGGATAGGGTGGCCAGGAAAGCCCGCAGCCCCAAAGTCTGGGTGGCAATGCAAGTAGTTCCCAGAGGCGTTCATAAAAAGCAAGGGTTGTTCTGGCTGCCACCTTGGCTGTGGGAGTCAGCTCCGGACGTTCGCCATATTGGAGGCAGGTGCTGGGAAAAAGTGAAAAAAAGGTGCTTTTGAGAATAGAGTGGCCAGGAAAGCCCGCAGCCCCAAAGTCTGGGTGGCAATGCAAGTAGTTCCCAGAGGCGTTCATAAAAAGCAAGGGTTGTTCTGGCTGCCACCTTGGCTGTGGGAGTCAGCTGCGGACGTTCGGCATATTGGAGGCCGGTGCTGGGGAAAAGTGAAAAAAGGTGCTTCTGGGAATAGAGTGGCCAGGAAAGCCCGCAGCCCCAAAGTCTGGGTGGCAATGCAAGTAGTTCCCAGAGGCGTTCATAAAAAGCAAGGGTTGTTCTGGCTGCCACCTTGGCTGTGGGAGTCAGCTGCGGACGTTCGGCATATTGGAGGCCGGTGCTGGGGAAAAGTGAAAAAAGGTGCTTCTGGGAATAGAGTGGCCAGGAAAGCCCGCAGCCCCAAAGTCTGGGTGGCAATGCAAGTAGTTCCCAGAGGTGTTCATAAAAAGCAAGGGTTGTTCTGGCTGCCACCTTGGCTGTGGGAGTCAGCTGCGGACGTTCGGCATATTGGAGGCCGGTGCTGGGAAAAAGTGAAAAAAAGGTGCTTTTGAGGATAGGGTGGCCAGGAAAGCCCGCAGCCCCAAAGTCTGGGTGGCAATGCAAGTAGTTCCCAGAGGCGTTCATAAAAAGCAAGGGTTGTTCTGGCTGCCACCTTGGCTGTGGGAGTCAGCTCCGGACGTTTGGCATATTGGAGGCTGATGCTAGGAAAAAGTGAAAAAAAGGTGCTTTTGAGGATAGGGTGGCCAGGAAAGCCCGCAGCCCCAAAGTCTGGGTGGCAATGCAAGTAGTTCCCAGAGGCGTTCATAAAAAGCAAGGGTTGTTCTGGCTGCCACCTTGGCTGTGGGAGTCAGCTGCGGACGTTCGCCATATTGGAGGCAGGTGCTGGGAAAAAGTGAAAAAAAGGTGCTTTTGAGAATAGAGTGGCCAGGAAAGCCCGCAGCCCCAAAGTCTGGGTGGCAATGCAAGTAGTTCCCAGAGGCGTTCATAAAAAGCAAGGGTTGTTCTGGCTGCCACCTTGGCTGTGGGAGTCAGCTGCGGACGTTGGGCATATTGGAGGCCGGTGCTGGGGAAAAGTGAAAAAAGGTGCTTCTGGGAATAGAGTGGCCAGGAAAGCCCGCAGCCCCAAAGTCTGGGTGGCAATGCAAGTAGTTCCCAGAGGCGTTCATAAAAAGCAAGGGTTGTTCTGGCTGCCACCTTGGCTGTGGGAGTCAGCTCCGGACGTTCGCCATATTGGAGGCCGGTGCTGGGGAAAAGTGAAAAAAGGTGCTTTTGAGGATAGAGTGGCCAGGAAAGCCCGCAGCCCCAAAGTCTGGGTGGCAATGCAAGTAGTTTCCAGAGGTGTTCATAAAAATCAAGGGTTGTTCTGGCTGCCACCTTGGGTGTGGGAGTCAGCTGCGGATGTTCGCCATATTGGAGGCCGGTGCTGGGAAAAAGTGAAAAAAGGTGCTTCTGGGAATAGAGTGGCCAGGAAAGCCCGCAGCCCCAAAGTCTGGGTGGCAATGCAAGTAGTTCCCAGAGGCGTTCATAAAAAGCAAGGGTTGTTCTGGCTGCCACCTTGGCTGTGGGAGTCAGCTCCGGACGTTGGGCATATTAGAGGCCGGTGCTGGGAAAAAGTGAAAAAAAGGTGCTTTTGAGGATAGGGTGGCCAGGAAAGCCCGCAGCCCCAAAGTCTGGGTGGCAATGCAAGTAGTTCCCAGAGGCGTTCATAAAAAGCAAGAGTTGTTCTGGCTGCCACCTTGGGTGTGGGAGACAGGCCAGGACGTTCGGCATATTGGAGGCCGATGCTGGGAAAAAGTGAAAAAAGGTGCTTCTGGGAATAGAGTGGCCAGGAAAGCCCGCAGCCCCAAAGTCTGGGTGGCAATGCAAGTAGTTCCCAGAGGCGTTCATAAAAAGCAAGGGTTGTTCTGGCTGCCACCTTGGCTGTGGGAGTCAGCTCCGGACGTTCGCCATATTGGAGGCAGGTGCTGGGAAAAAGTGAAAAAAAGGTGCTTTTGAGAATAGAGTGGCCAGGAAAGCCCGCAGCCCCAAAGTCTGGGTGGCAATGCAAGTAGTTCCCAGAGGCGTTCATAAAAAGCAAGGGTTGTTCTGGCTGCCACCTTGGCTGTGGGAGTCAGCTGCGGACGTTCGGCATATTGGAGGCCGGTGCTGGGGAAAAGTGAAAAAAGGTGCTTCTGGGAATAGAGTGGCCAGGAAAGCCCGCAGCCCCAAAGTCTGGGTGGCAATGCAAGTAGTTCCCAGAGGCGTTCATAAAAAGCAAGGGTTGTTCTGGCTGCCACCTTGGCTGTGGGAGTCAGCTGCGGACGTTCGGCATATTGGAGGCCGGTGCTGGGGAAAAGTGAAAAAAGGTGCTTCTGGGAATAGAGTGGCCAGGAAAGCCCGCAGCCCCAAAGTCTGGGTGGCAATGCAAGTAGTTCCCAGAGGTGTTCATAAAAAGCAAGGGTTGTTCTGGCTGCCACCTTGGCTGTGGGAGTCAGCTGCGGACGTTCGGCATATTGGAGGCCGGTGCTGGGAAAAAGTGAAAAAAAGGTGCTTTTGAGGATAGGGTGGCCAGGAAAGCCCGCAGCCCCAAAGTCTGGGTGGCAATGCAAGTAGTTCCCAGAGGCGTTCATAAAAAGCAAGGGTTGTTCTGGCTGCCACCTTGGCTGTGGGAGTCAGCTCCGGACGTTTGGCATATTGGAGGCTGATGCTAGGAAAAAGTGAAAAAAAGGTGCTTTTGAGGATAGGGTGGCCAGGAAAGCCCGCAGCCCCAAAGTCTGGGTGGCAATGCAAGTAGTTCCCAGAGGCGTTCATAAAAAGCAAGGGTTGTTCTGGCTGCCACCTTGGCTGTGGGAGTCAGCTGCGGACGTTCGCCATATTGGAGGCAGGTGCTGGGAAAAAGTGAAAAAAAGGTGCTTTTGAGAATAGAGTGGCCAGGAAAGCCCGCAGCCCCAAAGTCTGGGTGGCAATGCAAGTAGTTCCCAGAGGCGTTCATAAAAAGCAAGGGTTGTTCTGGCTGCCACCTTGGCTGTGGGAGTCAGCTGCGGACGTTGGGCATATTGGAGGCCGGTGCTGGGGAAAAGTGAAAAAAGGTGCTTCTGGGAATAGAGTGGCCAGGAAAGCCCGCAGCCCCAAAGTCTGGGTGGCAATGCAAGTAGTTCCCAGAGGCGTTCATAAAAAGCAAGGGTTGTTCTGGCTGCCACCTTGGCTGTGGGAGTCAGCTCCGGACGTTCGCCATATTGGAGGCCGGTGCTGGGGAAAAGTGAAAAAAGGTGCTTTTGAGGATAGAGTGGCCAGGAAAGCCCGCAGCCCCAAAGTCTGGGTGGCAATGCAAGTAGTTTCCAGAGGTGTTCATAAAAAGCAAGGGTTGTTCTGGCTGCCACCTTGGGTGTGGGAGTCAGCTGCGGATGTTCGCCATATTGGAGGCCGGTGCTGGGAAAAAGTGAAAAAAGGTGCTTCTGGGAATAGAGTGGCCAGGAAAGCCCGCAGCCCCAAAGTCTGGGTGGCAATGCAAGTAGTTCCCAGAGGCGTTCATAAAAAGCAAGGGTTGTTCTGGCTGCCACCTTGGCTGTGGGAGTCAGCTCCGGACGTTGGGCATATTAGAGGCCGGTGCTGGGAAAAAGTGAAAAAAAGGTGCTTTTGAGGATAGGGTGGCCAGGAAAGCCCGCAGCCCCAAAGTCTGGGTGGCAATGCAAGTAGTTCCCAGAGGCGTTCATAAAAAGCAAGAGTTGTTCTGGCTGCCACCTTGGGTGTGGGAGACAGGCCAGGACGTTCGGCATATTGGAGGCCGATGCTGGGAAAAAGTGAAAAAAGGTGCTTCTGGGAATAGAGTGGCCAGGAAAGCCCGCAGCCCCAAAGTCTGGGTGGCAATGCAAGTAGTTCCCAGAGGCGTTCATAAAAAGCAAGGGTTGTTCTGGCTGCCACCTTGGCTGTGGGAGTCAGCTCCGGACGTTCGCCATATTGGAGGCAGGTGCTGGGAAAAAGTGAAAAAAAGGTGCTTTTGAGAATAGAGTGGCCAGGAAAGCCCGCAGCCCCAAAGTCTGGGTGGCAATGCAAGTAGTTCCCAGAGGCGTTCATAAAAAGCAAGGGTTGTTCTGGCTGCCACCTTGGCTGTGGGAGTCAGCTGCGGACGTTCGGCATATTGGAGGCCGGTGCTGGGAAAAGTGAAAAAAGGTGCTTCTGGGAATAGAGTGGCCAGGAAAGCCCGCAGCCCCAAAGTCTGGGTGGCAATGCAAGTAGTTCCCAGAGGCGTTCATAAAAAGCAAGGGTTGTTCTGGCTGCCACCTTGGCTGTGGGAGTCAGCTGCGGACGTTCGGCATATTGGAGGCCGGTGCTGGGGAAAAGTGAAAAAAGGTGCTTCTGGGAATAGAGTGGCCAGGAAAGCCCGCAGCCCCAAAGTCTGGGTGGCAATGCAAGTAGTTCCCAGAGGTGTTCATAAAAAGCAAGGGTTGTTCTGGCTGCCACCTTGGCTGTGGGAGTCAGCTGCGGACGTTCGGCATATTGGAGGCCGGTGCTGGGAAAAAGTGAAAAAAAGGTGCTTTTGAGGATAGAGTGGCCAGGAAAGCCCGCAGCCCCAAAGTCTGGGTGGCAATGCAAGTAGTTCCCAGAGGCGTTCATAAAAAGCAAGGGTTGTTCTGGCTGCCACCTTGGCTGTGGGAGTCAGCTCCGGACGTTTGGCATATTGGAGGCTGATGCTAGGAAAAAGTGAAAAAAAGGTGCTTTTGAGGATAGGGTGGCCAGGAAAGCCCGCAGCCCCAAAGTCTGGGTGGCAATGCAAGTAGTTCCCAGAGGCGTTCATAAAAAGCAAGGGTTGTTCTGGCTGCCACCTTGGCTGTGGGAGTCAGCTGCGGACGTTCGCCATATTGGAGGCAGGTGCTGGGAAAAAGTGAAAAAAAGGTGCTTTTGAGAATAGAGTGGCCAGGAAAGCCCGCAGCCCCAAAGTCTGGGTGGCAATGCAAGTAGTTCCCAGAGGCGTTCATAAAAAGCAAGGGTTGTTCTGGCTGCCACCTTGGCTGTGGGAGTCAGCTCCGGACGTTCGCCATATTGGAGGCCGGTGCTGGGGAAAAGTGAAAAAAGGTGCTTTTGAGGATAGAGTGGCCAGGAAAGCCCGCAGCCCCAAAGTCTGGGTGGCAATGCAAGTAGTTTCCAGAGGTGTTCATAAAAAGCAAGGGTTGTTCTGGCTGCCACCTTGGGTGTGGGAGTCAGCTGCGGATGTTCGCCATATTGGAGGCCGGTGCTGGGAAAAAGTGAAAAAAGGTGCTTCTGGGAATAGAGTGGCCAGGAAAGCCCGCAGCCCCAAAGTCTGGGTGGCAATGCAAGTAGTTCCCAGAGGCGTTCATAAAAAGCAAGGGTTGTTCTGGCTGCCACCTTGGCTGTGGGAGTCAGCTCCGGACGTTGGGCATATTAGAGGCCGGTGCTGGGAAAAAGTGAAAAAAAGGTGCTTTTGAGGATAGGGTGGCCAGGAAAGCCCGCAGCCCCAAAGTCTGGGTGGCAATGCAAGTAGTTCCCAGAGGCGTTCATAAAAAGCAAGAGTTGTTCTGGCTGCCACCTTGGGTGTGGGAGCCAGGCCAGGACGTTCGGCATATTGGAGGCCGATGCTGGGAAAAAGTGAAAAAAGGTGCTTCTGGGAATAGAGTGGCCAGGAAAGCCCGCAGCCCCAAAGTCTGGGTGGCAATGCAAGTAGTTCCCAGAGGCGTTCATAAAAAGCAAGGGTTGTTCTGGCTGCCACCTTGGCTGTGGGAGTCAGCTCCGGACGTTCAGCATATTGGAGGCCGGTGCTGGGGAAAAGTGAAAAAAAGGTGCTTTTGAGGATAGAGTGGCCAGGAAAGCCCGCAGCCCCAAAGTCTGGGTGGCAATGCAAGTAGTTCCCAGAGGCGTTCATAAAAAGCAAGGGTTGTTCTGGCTGCCACCTTGGCTGTGGGAGTCAGCTGCGGACGTTCGGCATATTGGAGGCCGGTGCTGGGGAAAAGTGAAAAAAGGTGCTTCTGGGAATAGAGTGGCCAGGAAAGCCCGCAGCCCCAAAGTCTGGGTGGCAATGCAAGTAGTTCCCAGAGGTGTTCATAAAAAGCAAGGGTTGTTCTGGCTGCCACCTTGGCTGTGGGAGTCAGCTCCGGACGTTCGGCATATTGGAGGCCGGTGCTGGGGAAAAGTGAAAAAAGGTGCTTCTGGGAATAGAGTGGCCAGGAAAGCCCGCAGCCCCAAAGTCTGGGTGGCAATGCAAGTAGTTCCCAGAGGTGTTCATAAAAAGCAAGGGTTGTTCTGGCTGCCACCTTGGCTGTGGGAGTCAGCTGCGGACGTTCGCCATATTGGAGGCCGGTGCTGGGAAAAAGTGAAAAAAAGGTGCTTTTGAGGATAGGGTGGCCAGGAAAGCCCGCAGCCCCAAAGTCTGGGTGGCAATGCAAGTAGTTCCCAGAGGCGTTCATAAAAAGCAAGGGTTGTTCTGGCTGCCACCTTGGCTGTGGGAGTCAGCTCTGGACGTTTGGCATATTGGAGGCTGATGCTAGGAAAAAGTGAAAAAAAGGTGCTTTTGAGGATAGGGTGGCCAGGAAAGCCCGCAGCCCCAAAGTCTGGGTGGCAATGCAAGTAGTTCCCAGAGGCGTTCATAAAAAGCAAGGGTTGTTCTGGCTGCCACCTTGGCTGTGGGAGTCAGCTCCGGACGTTCGCCATATTGGAGGCAGGTGCTGGGAAAAAGTGAAAAAAAGGTGCTTTTGAGAATAGAGTGGCCAGGAAAGCCCGCAGCCCCAAAGTCTGGGTGGCAATGCAAGTAGTTCCCAGAGGCGTTCATAAAAAGCAAGGGTTGTTCTGGCTGCCACCTTGGCTGTGGGAGTCAGCTGCGGACGTTCGGCATATTGGAGGCCGGTGCTGGGGAAAAGTGAAAAAAGGTGCTTCTGGGAATAGAGTGGCCAGGAAAGCCCGCAGCCCCAAAGTCTGGGTGGCAATGCAAGTAGTTCCCAGAGGCGTTCATAAAAAGCAAGGGTTGTTCTGGCTGCCACCTTGGCTGTGGGAGTCAGCTCCGGACGTTGGGCATATTAGAGGCCGATGCTGGGAAAAAGTGAAAAAAAGGTGCTTTTGAGGATAGGGTGGCCAGGAAAGCCCGCAGCCCCAAAGTCTGGGTGGCAATGCAAGTAGTTCCCAGAGGCGTTCATAAAAAGCAAGAGTTGTTCTGGCTGCCACCTTGGCTGTGGGAGTCAGCTGCGGACGTTCGGCATATTAGAGGCCGATGCTGGGGAAAAGTGAAAAAAGGTGCTTCTGGGAATAGAGTGGCCAGGAAAGCCCGCAGCCCCAAAGTCTGGGTGGCAATGCAAGTAGTTCCCAGAGGTGTTCATAAAAAGCAAGAGTTGTTCTGGCTGCCACCTTGACTGTGGGAGTCAGCTGCGGACGTTCGCCATATTGGAGGCAGGTGCTGGGAAAAAGTGAAAAAAAGGTGCTTTTGAGGATAGAGTGGCCAGGAAAGCCCGCAGCCCCAAAGTCTGGGTGGCAATGCAAGTAGTTCCCAGAGGCGTTCATAAAAAGCAAGGGTTGTTCTGGCTGCCACCTTGGCTGTGGGAGTCAGCTCCGGACGTTGGGCATATTGGAGGCTGATGCTGGGAAAAAGTGAAAAAAAGGTGCTTTTGAGAATAGAGTGGCCAGGAAAGCCCGCAGCCCCAAAGTCTGGGTGGCAATGCAAGTAGTTCCCAGAGGCGTTCATAAAAAGCAAGGGTTGTTCTGGCTGCCACCTTGGCTGTGGGAGTCAGCTCCGTACGTTGGGCATATTAGAGGCCGGTGCTGGGAAAAAGTGAAAAAAAGGTGCTTTTGAGGATAGGGTGGCCAGGAAAGCCCGCAGCCCCAAAGTCTGGGTGGCAATGCAAGTAGTTCCCAGAGGCGTTCATAAAAAGCAAGAGTTGTTCTGGCTGCCACCTTGGCTGTGGGAGTCAGCTGCGGACGTTCGGCATATTGGAGGCCGGTGCTGGGGAAAAGTGAAAAAAGGTGCTTCTGGGAATAGAGTGGCCAGGAAAGCCCGCAGCCCCAAAGTCTGGGTGGCAATGCAAGTAGTTCCCAGAGGTGTTCATAAAAAGCAAGAGTTGTTCTGGCTGCCACCTTGACTGTGGGAGTCAGCTGCGGACGTTCGGCATATTGGAGGCCGGTGCTGGGAAAAAGTGAAAAAAAGGTGCTTTTGAGGATAGAGTGGCCAGGAAAGCCCGCAGCCCCAAAGTCTGGGTGGCAATGCAAGTAGTTCCCAGAGGCGTTCATAAAAAGCAAGGGTTGTTCTGGCTGCCACCTTGGCTGTGGGAGTCAGCTCCGGACGTTGGGCATATTGGAGGCTGATGCTGGGAAAAAGTGAAAAAAAGGTGCTTTTGAGAATAGAGTGGCCAGGAAAGCCCGCAGCCCCAAAGTCTGGGTGGCAATGCAAGTAGTTCCCAGAGGCGTTCATAAAAAGCAAGGGTTGTTCTGGCTGCCACCTTGGCTGTGGGAGTCAGCTGCGGACGTTGGGCATATTGGAGGCCGATGCTGGGAAAAAGTGAAAAAAAGGTGCTTTTGAGGATAGGGTGGCCAGGAAAGCCCGCAGCCCCAAAGTCTGGGTGGCAATGCAAGTAGTTCCCAGAGGCGTTCATAAAAAGCAAGGGTTGTTCTGGCTGCCACCTTGGCTGTGGGAGTCAGCTGCGGACGTTCGGCATATTGGAGGCCGGTGCTGGGGAAAAGTGAAAAAAGGTGCTTCTGGGAATAGAGTGGCCAGGAAAGCCCGCAGCCCCAAAGTCTGGGTGGCAATGCAAGTAGTTTCCAGAGGTGTTCATAAAAAGCAAGGGTTGTTCTGGCTGCCACCTTGGCTGTGGGAGTCAGCTCCGGACGTTCGGCATATTGGAGGCTGATGCTGGGAAAAAGTGAAAAAAAGCTGCTTTTGAGAATAGAGTGGCCAGGAAAGCCCGCAGCCCCAAAGTCTGGGTGGCAATGCAAGTAGTTCCCAGAGGCGTTCATAAAAAGCAAGGGTTGTTCTGGCTGCCACCTTGGCTGTGGGAGTCAGCTCCGGACGTTCGGCATATTGGAGGCCGGTGCTGGGGAAAAGTGAAAAAAGGTGCTTCTGGGAATAGAGTGGCCAGGAAAGCCCGCAGCCCCAAAGTCTGGGTGGCAATGCAAGTAGTTTCCAGAGGCGTTCATAAAAAGCAAGGGTTGTTCTGGCTGCCACCTTGGCTGTGGGAGTCAGCTCCGGACGTTTGGCATATTGGAGGCTGATGCTAGGAAAAAGTGAAAAAAAGGTGCTTTTGAGGATAGGGTGGCCAGGAAAGCCCGCAGCCCCAAAGTCTGGGTGGCAATGCAAGTAGTTCCCAGAGGCGTTCATAAAAAGCAAGGGTTGTTCTGGCTGCCACCTTGGCTGTGGGAGTCAGCTCCGGACGTTGGGCATATTGGAGGCTGATGCTGGGAAAAAGTGAAAAAAAGCTGCTTTTGAGAATAGAGTGGCCAGGAAAGCCCGCAGCCCCAAAGTCTGGGTGGCAATGCAAGTAGTTCCCAGAGGCGTTCATAAAAAGCAAGGGTTGTTCTGGCTGCCACCTTGGCTGTGGGAGTCAGCTGCGGACGTTCGGCATATTGGAGGCCGGTGCTGGGGAAAAGTGAAAAAAGGTGCTTCTGGGAATAGAGTGGCCAGGAAAGCCCGCAGCCCCAAAGTCTGGGTGGCAATGCAAGTAGTTCCCAGAGGCGTTCATAAAAAGCAAGGGTTGTTCTGGCTGCCACCTTGGCTGTGGGAGTCAGCTCCGGACGTTTGGCATATTGGAGGCTGATGCTAGGAAAAAGTGAAAAAAAGGTGCTTTTGAGGATAGGGTGGCCAGGAAAGCCTGCAGCCCCAAAGTCTGGGTGGCAATGCAAGTAGTTCCCAGAGGCGTTCATAAAAAGCAAGGGTTGTTCTGGCTGCCACCTTGGCTGTGGGAGTCAGCTCCGGACGTTCGCCATATTGGAGGCAGGTGCTGGGAAAAAGTGAAAAAAAGGTGCTTTTGAGAATAGAGTGGCCAGGAAAGCCCGCAGCCCCAAAGTCTGGGTGGCAATGCAAGTAGTTCCCAGAGGCGTTCATAAAAAGCAAGGGTTGTTCTGGCTGCCACCTTGGCTGTGGGAGCCAGCTGCGGACGTTCGGCATATTAGAGGCCGATGCTGGGGAAAAGTGAAAAAAGGTGCTTCTGGGAATAGAGTGGCCAGGAAAGCCCGCAGCCCCAAAGTCTGGGTGGCAATGCAAGTAGTTCCCAGAGGCGTTCATAAAAAGCAAGGGTTGTTCTGGCTGCCACCTTGGCTGTGGGAGTCAGCTGCGGACGTTGGGCATATTAGAGGCCGGTGCTGGGAAAAAGTGAAAAAAAGGTGCTTTTGAGGATAGGGTGGCCAGGAAAGCCCGCAGCCCCAAAGTCTGGGTGGCAATGCAAGTAGTTTCCAGAGGTGTTCATAAAAAGCAAGGGTTGTTCTGGCTGCCACCTTGGCTGTGGGAGTCAGCTCCGGACGTTCGGCATATTGGAGGCTGATGCTGGGAAAAAGTGAAAAAAAGCTGCTTTTGAGAATAGAGTGGCCAGGAAAGCCCGCAGCCCCAAAGTCTGGGTGGCAATGCAAGTAGTTCCCAGAGGCGTTCATAAAAAGCAAGGGTTGTTCTGGCTGCCACCTTGGCTGTGGGAGTCAGCTCCGGACGTTCGGCATATTGGAGGCTGATGCTGGGAAAAAGTGAAAAAAAGCTGCTTTTGAGAATAGAGTGGCCAGGAAAGCCCGCAGCCCCAAAGTCTGGGTGGCAATGCAAGTAGTTCCCAGAGGCGTTCATAAAAAGCAAGGGTTGTTCTGGCTGCCACCTTGGCTGTGGGAGTCAGCTGCGGACGTTCGGCATATTGGAGGCCGGTGCTGGGGAAAAGTGAAAAAAGGTGCTTCTGGGAATAGAGTGGCCAGGAAAGCCCGCAGCCCCAAAGTCTGGGTGGCAATGCAAGTAGTTCCCAGAGGCGTTCATAAAAAGCAAGGGTTGTTCTGGCTGCCACCTTGGCTGTGGGAGTCAGCTGCGGACGTTGGGCATATTGGAGGCCGATGCTGGGAAAAAGTGAAAAAAAGGTGCTTTTGAGGATAGGGTGGCCAGGAAAGCCCGCAGCCCCAAAGTCTGGGTGGCAATGCAAGTAGTTCCCAGAGGCGTTCATAAAAAGCAAGGGTTGTTCTGGCTGCCACCTTGGCTGTGGGAGTCAGCTGCGGACGTTCGGCATATTGGAGGTCGGTGCTGGGGAAAAGTGAAAAAAGGTGCTTCTGGGAATAGAGTGGCCAGGAAAGCCCGCAGCCCCAAAGTCTGGGTGGCAATGCAAGTAGTTTCCAGAGGTGTTCATAAAAAGCAAGGGTTGTTCTGGCTGCCACCTTGGCTGTGGGAATCAGCTCCGGACGTTCGGCATATTGGAGGCTGATGCTGGGAAAAAGTGAAAAAAAGCTGCTTTTGAGAATAGAGTGGCCAGGAAAGCCCGCAGCCCCAAAGTCTGGGTGGCAATGCAAGTAGTTCCCAGAGGCGTTCATAAAAAGCAAGGGTTGTTCTGGCTGCCACCTTGGCTGTGGGAGTCAGCTCCGGACGTTCGGCATATTGGAGGCCGGTGCTGGGGAAAAGTGAAAAAAGGTGCTTCTGGGAATAGAGTGGCCAGGAAAGCCCGCAGCCCCAAAGTCTGGGTGGCAATGCAAGTAGTTTCCAGAGGCGTTCATAAAAAGCAAGGGTTGTTCTGGCTGCCACCTTGGCTGTGGGAGTCAGCTCCGGACGTTTGGCATATTGGAGGCTGATGCTACGAAAAAGTGAAAAAAAGGTGCTTTTGAGGATAGGGTGGCCAGGAAAGCCCGCAGCCCCAAAGTCTGGGTGGCAATGCAAGTAGTTCCCAGAGGCGTTCATAAAAAGCAAGGGTTGTTCTGGCTGCCACCTTGGCTGTGGGAGTCAGCTGCGGACGTTCGGCATATTGGAGGCCGGTGCTGGGGAAAAGTGAAAAAAGGTGCTTCTGGGAATAGAGTGGCCAGGAAAGCCCGCAGCCCCAAAGTCTGGGTGGCAATGCAAGTAGTTCCCAGAGGCGTTCATAAAAAGCAAGGGTTGTTCTGGCTGCCACCTTGGCTGTGGGAGTCAGCTCCGGACGTTGGGCATATTAGAGGCCGGTGCTGGGAAAAAGTGAAAAAAAGGTGCTTTTGAGGATAGGGTGGCCAGGAAAGCCCGCAGCCCCAAAGTCTGGGTGGCAATGCAAGTAGTTCCCAGAGGCGTTCATAAAAAGCAAGAGTTGTTCTGGCTGCCACCTTGGCTGTGGGAGTCAGCTGCGGACGTTCGGCATATTAGAGGCCGATGCTGGGGAAAAGTGAAAAAAGGTGCTTCTGGGAATAGAGTGGCCAGGAAAGCCCGCAGCCCCAAAGTCTGGGTGGCAATGCAAGTAGTTCCCAGAGGTGTTCATAAAAAGCAAGAGTTGTTCTGGCTGCCACCTTGACTGTGGGAGTCAGCTGCGGACGTTCGGCATATTGGAGGCCGGTGCTGGGAAAAAGTGAAAAAAAGGTGCTTTTGAGGATAGAGTGGCCAGGAAAGCCCGCAGCCCCAAAGTCTGGGTGGCAATGCAAGTAGTTCCCAGAGGCGTTCATAAAAAGCAAGGGTTGTTCTGGCTGCCACCTTGGCTGTGGGAGTCAGCTCCGGACGTTGGGCATATTGGAGGCTGATGCTGGGAAAAAGTGAAAAAAAGGTGCTTTTGAGAATAGAGTGGCCAGGAAAGCCCGCAGCCCCAAAGTCTGGGTGGCAATGCAAGTAGTTCCCAGAGGCGTTCATAAAAAGCAAGGGTTGTTCTGGCTGCCACCTTGGCTGTGGGAGTCAGCTCCGTACGTTGGGCATATTAGAGGCCGGTGCTGGGAAAAAGTGAAAAAAAGGTGCTTTTGAGGATAGGGTGGCCAGGAAAGCCCGCAGCCCCAAAGTCTGGGTGGCAATGCAAGTAGTTCCCAGAGGCGTTCATAAAAAGCAAGAGTTGTTCTGGCTGCCACCTTGGCTGTGGGAGTCAGCTGCGGACGTTCGGCATATTGGAGGCCGGTGCTGGGGAAAAGTGAAAAAAGGTGCTTCTGGGAATAGAGTGGCCAGGAAAGCCCGCAGCCCCAAAGTCTGGGTGGCAATGCAAGTAGTTCCCAGAGGTGTTCATAAAAAGCAAGAGTTGTTCTGGCTGCCACCTTGACTGTGGGAGTCAGCTGCGGACGTTCGGCATATTGGAGGCCGGTGCTGGGAAAAAGTGAAAAAAAGGTGCTTTTGAGGATAGAGTGGCCAGGAAAGCCCGCAGCCCCAAAGTCTGGGTGGCAATGCAAGTAGTTCCCAGAGGCGTTCATAAAAAGCAAGGGTTGTTCTGGCTGCCACCTTGGCTGTGGGAGTCAGCTCCGGACGTTGGGCATATTGGAGGCTGATGCTGGGAAAAAGTGAAAAAAAGGTGCTTTTGAGAATAGAGTGGCCAGGAAAGCCCGCAGCCCCAAAGTCTGGGTGGCAATGCAAGTAGTTCCCAGAGGCGTTCATAAAAAGCAAGGGTTGTTCTGGCTGCCACCTTGGCTGTGGGAGTCAGCTGCGGACGTTGGGCATATTGGAGGCCGATGCTGGGAAAAAGTGAAAAAAAGGTGCTTTTGAGGATAGGGTGGCCAGGAAAGCCCGCAGCCCCAAAGTCTGGGTGGCAATGCAAGTAGTTCCCAGAGGCGTTCATAAAAAGCAAGGGTTGTTCTGGCTGCCACCTTGGCTGTGGGAGTCAGCTGCGGACGTTCGGCATATTGGAGGCCGGTGCTGGGGAAAAGTGAAAAAAGGTGCTTCTGGGAATAGAGTGGCCAGGAAAGCCCGCAGCCCCAAAGTCTGGGTGGCAATGCAAGTAGTTTCCAGAGGTGTTCATAAAAAGCAAGGGTTGTTCTGGCTGCCACCTTGGCTGTGGGAGTCAGCTCCGGACGTTCGGCATATTGGAGGCTGATGCTGGGAAAAAGTGAAAAAAAGCTGCTTTTGAGAATAGAGTGGCCAGGAAAGCCCGCAGCCCCAAAGTCTGGGTGGCAATGCAAGTAGTTCCCAGAGGCGTTCATAAAAAGCAAGGGTTGTTCTGGCTGCCACCTTGGCTGTGGGAGTCAGCTCCGGACGTTCGGCATATTGGAGGCCGGTGCTGGGGAAAAGTGAAAAAAGGTGCTTCTGGGAATAGAGTGGCCAGGAAAGCCCGCAGCCCCAAAGTCTGGGTGGCAATGCAAGTAGTTTCCAGAGGCGTTCATAAAAAGCAAGGGTTGTTCTGGCTGCCACCTTGGCTGTGGGAGTCAGCTCCGGACGTTTGGCATATTGGAGGCTGATGCTAGGAAAAAGTGAAAAAAAGGTGCTTTTGAGGATAGGGTGGCCAGGAAAGCCCGCAGCCCCAAAGTCTGGGTGGCAATGCAAGTAGTTCCCAGAGGCGTTCATAAAAAGCAAGGGTTGTTCTGGCTGCCACCTTGGCTGTGGGAGTCAGCTCCGGACGTTGGGCATATTGGAGGCTGATGCTGGGAAAAAGTGAAAAAAAGCTGCTTTTGAGAATAGAGTGGCCAGGAAAGCCCGCAGCCCCAAAGTCTGGGTGGCAATGCAAGTAGTTCCCAGAGGCGTTCATAAAAAGCAAGGGTTGTTCTGGCTGCCACCTTGGCTGTGGGAGTCAGCTGCGGACGTTCGGCATATTGGAGGCCGGTGCTGGGGAAAAGTGAAAAAAGGTGCTTCTGGGAATAGAGTGGCCAGGAAAGCCCGCAGCCCCAAAGTCTGGGTGGCAATGCAAGTAGTTCCCAGAGGCGTTCATAAAAAGCAAGGGTTGTTCTGGCTGCCACCTTGGCTGTGGGAGTCAGCTCCGGACGTTTGGCATATTGGAGGCTGATGCTAGGAAAAAGTGAAAAAAAGGTGCTTTTGAGGATAGGGTGGCCAGGAAAGCCTGCAGCCCCAAAGTCTGGGTGGCAATGCAAGTAGTTCCCAGAGGCGTTCATAAAAAGCAAGGGTTGTTCTGGCTGCCACCTTGGCTGTGGGAGTCAGCTCCGGACGTTCGCCATATTGGAGGCAGGTGCTGGGAAAAAGTGAAAAAAAGGTGCTTTTGAGAATAGAGTGGCCAGGAAAGCCCGCAGCCCCAAAGTCTGGGTGGCAATGCAAGTAGTTCCCAGAGGCGTTCATAAAAAGCAAGGGTTGTTCTGGCTGCCACCTTGGCTGTGGGAGCCAGCTGCGGACGTTCGGCATATTAGAGGCCGATGCTGGGGAAAAGTGAAAAAAGGTGCTTCTGGGAATAGAGTGGCCAGGAAAGCCCGCAGCCCCAAAGTCTGGGTGGCAATGCAAGTAGTTCCCAGAGGCGTTCATAAAAAGCAAGGGTTGTTCTGGCTGCCACCTTGGCTGTGGGAGTCAGCTGCGGACGTTGGGCATATTAGAGGCCGGTGCTGGGAAAAAGTGAAAAAAAGGTGCTTTTGAGGATAGGGTGGCCAGGAAAGCCCGCAGCCCCAAAGTCTGGGTGGCAATGCAAGTAGTTTCCAGAGGTGTTCATAAAAAGCAAGGGTTGTTCTGGCTGCCACCTTGGCTGTGGGAGTCAGCTCCGGACGTTCGGCATATTGGAGGCTGATGCTGGGAAAAAGTGAAAAAAAGCTGCTTTTGAGAATAGAGTGGCCAGGAAAGCCCGCAGCCCCAAAGTCTGGGTGGCAATGCAAGTAGTTCCCAGAGGCGTTCATAAAAAGCAAGGGTTGTTCTGGCTGCCACCTTGGCTGTGGGAGTCAGCTCCGGACGTTCGGCATATTGGAGGCTGATGCTGGGAAAAAGTGAAAAAAAGCTGCTTTTGAGAATAGAGTGGCCAGGAAAGCCCGCAGCCCCAAAGTCTGGGTGGCAATGCAAGTAGTTCCCAGAGGCGTTCATAAAAAGCAAGGGTTGTTCTGGCTGCCACCTTGGCTGTGGGAGTCAGCTGCGGACGTTCGGCATATTGGAGGCCGGTGCTGGGGAAAAGTGAAAAAAGGTGCTTCTGGGAATAGAGTGGCCAGGAAAGCCCGCAGCCCCAAAGTCTGGGTGGCAATGCAAGTAGTTCCCAGAGGCGTTCATAAAAAGCAAGGGTTGTTCTGGCTGCCACCTTGGCTGTGGGAGTCAGCTGCGGACGTTGGGCATATTGGAGGCCGATGCTGGGAAAAAGTGAAAAAAAGGTGCTTTTGAGGATAGGGTGGCCAGGAAAGCCCGCAGCCCCAAAGTCTGGGTGGCAATGCAAGTAGTTCCCAGAGGCGTTCATAAAAAGCAAGGGTTGTTCTGGCTGCCACCTTGGCTGTGGGAGTCAGCTGCGGACGTTCGGCATATTGGAGGTCGGTGCTGGGGAAAAGTGAAAAAAGGTGCTTCTGGGAATAGAGTGGCCAGGAAAGCCCGCAGCCCCAAAGTCTGGGTGGCAATGCAAGTAGTTTCCAGAGGTGTTCATAAAAAGCAAGGGTTGTTCTGGCTGCCACCTTGGCTGTGGGAATCAGCTCCGGACGTTCGGCATATTGGAGGCTGATGCTGGGAAAAAGTGAAAAAAAGCTGCTTTTGAGAATAGAGTGGCCAGGAAAGCCCGCAGCCCCAAAGTCTGGGTGGCAATGCAAGTAGTTCCCAGAGGCGTTCATAAAAAGCAAGGGTTGTTCTGGCTGCCACCTTGGCTGTGGGAGTCAGCTCCGGACGTTCGGCATATTGGAGGCCGGTGCTGGGGAAAAGTGAAAAAAGGTGCTTCTGGGAATAGAGTGGCCAGGAAAGCCCGCAGCCCCAAAGTCTGGGTGGCAATGCAAGTAGTTTCCAGAGGCGTTCATAAAAAGCAAGGGTTGTTCTGGCTGCCACCTTGGCTGTGGGAGTCAGCTCCGGACGTTTGGCATATTGGAGGCTGATGCTACGAAAAAGTGAAAAAAAGGTGCTTTTGAGGATAGGGTGGCCAGGAAAGCCCGCAGCCCCAAAGTCTGGGTGGCAATGCAAGTAGTTCCCAGAGGCGTTCATAAAAAGCAAGGGTTGTTCTGGCTGCCACCTTGGCTGTGGGAGTCAGCTGCGGACGTTCGGCATATTGGAGGCCGGTGCTGGGGAAAAGTGAAAAAAGGTGCTTCTGGGAATAGAGTGGCCAGGAAAGCCCGCAGCCCCAAAGTCTGGGTGGCAATGCAAGTAGTTTCCAGAGGCGTTCATAAAAAGCAAGGGTTGTTCTGGCTGCCACCTTGGCTGTGGGAGTCAGCTCCGGACGTTTGGCATATTGGAGGCTGATGCTAGGAAAAAGTGAAAAAAAGGTGCTTTTGAGGATAGGGTGGCCAGGAAAGCCCGCAGCCCCAAAGTCTGGGTGGCAATGCAAGTAGTTCCCAGAGGCGTTCATAAAAAGCAAGGGTTGTTCTGGCTGCCACCTTGGCTGTGGGAGTCAGCTGCGGACGTTCGGCATATTGGAGGCCGGTGCTGGGGAAAAGTGAAAAAAGGTGCTTCTGGGAATAGAGTGGCCAGGAAAGCCCGCAGCCCCAAAGTCTGGGTGGCAATGCAAGTAGTTTCCAGAGGTGTTCATAAAAAGCAAGGGTTGTTCTGGCTGCCACCTTGGCTGTGGGAGTCAGCTCCGGACGTTCGCCATATTGGAGGCTGATGCTGGGAAAAAGTGAAAAAAAGCTGCTTTTGAGAATAGAGTGGCCAGGAAAGCCCGCAGCCCCAAAGTCTGGGTGGCAATGCAAGTAGTTCCCAGAGGCGTTCATAAAAAGCAAGGGTTGTTCTGGCTGCCACCTTGGCTGTGGGAGTCAGCTCCGGACGTTCGGCATATTGGAGGCCGGTGCTGGGGAAAAGTGAAAAAAGGTGCTTCTGGGAATAGAGTGGCCAGGAAAGCCCGCAGCCCCAAAGTCTGGGTGGCAATGCAAGTAGTTTCCAGAGGCGTTCATAAAAAGCAAGGGTTGTTCTGGCTGCCACCTTGGCTGTGGGAGTCAGCTCCGGACGTTTGGCATATTGGAGGCTGATGCTAGGAAAAAGTGAAAAAAAGGTGCTTTTGAGGATAGGGTGGCCAGGAAAGCCCGCAGCCCCAAAGTCTGGGTGGCAATGCAAGTAGTTCCCAGAGGCGTTCATAAAAAGCAAGGGTTGTTCTGGCTGCCACCTTGGCTGTGGGAGTCAGCTCCGGACGTTGGGCATATTGGAGGCTGATGCTGGGAAAAAGTGAAAAAAAGCTGCTTTTGAGAATAGAGTGGCCAGGAAAGCCCGCAGCCCCAAAGTCTGGGTGGCAATGCAAGTAGTTCCCAGAGGCGTTCATAAAAAGCAAGGGTTGTTCTGGCTGCCACCTTGGCTGTGGGAGTCAGCTGCGGACGTTCGGCATATTGGAGGCCGGTGCTGGGGAAAAGTGAAAAAAGGTGCTTCTGGGAATAGAGTGGCCAGGAAAGCCCGCAGCCCCAAAGTCTGGGTGGCAATGCAAGTAGTTCCCAGAGGCGTTCATAAAAAGCAAGGGTTGTTCTGGCTGCCACCTTGGCTGTGGGAGTCAGCTCCGGACGTTTGGCATATTGGAGGCTGATGCTAGGAAAAAGTGAAAAAAAGGTGCTTTTGAGGATAGGGTGGCCAGGAAAGCCTGCAGCCCCAAAGTCTGGGTGGCAATGCAAGTAGTTCCCAGAGGCGTTCATAAAAAGCAAGGGTTGTTCTGGCTGCCACCTTGGCTGTGGGAGTCAGCTCCGGACGTTCGCCATATTGGAGGCAGGTGCTGGGAAAAAGTGAAAAAAAGGTGCTTTTGAGAATAGAGTGGCCAGGAAAGCCCGCAGCCCCAAAGTCTGGGTGGCAATGCAAGTAGTTCCCAGAGGCGTTCATAAAAAGCAAGGGTTGTTCTGGCTGCCACCTTGGCTGTGGGAGCCAGCTGCGGACGTTCGGCATATTAGAGGCCGATGCTGGGGAAAAGTGAAAAAAGGTGCTTCTGGGAATAGAGTGGCCAGGAAAGCCCGCAGCCCCAAAGTCTGGGTGGCAATGCAAGTAGTTCCCAGAGGCGTTCATAAAAAGCAAGGGTTGTTCTGGCTGCCACCTTGGCTGTGGGAGTCAGCTGCGGACGTTGGGCATATTAGAGGCCGGTGCTGGGAAAAAGTGAAAAAAAGGTGCTTTTGAGGATAGGGTGGCCAGGAAAGCCCGCAGCCCCAAAGTCTGGGTGGCAATGCAAGTAGTTTCCAGAGGTGTTCATAAAAAGCAAGGGTTGTTCTGGCTGCCACCTTGGCTGTGGGAGTCAGCTCCGGACGTTCGGCATATTGGAGGCTGATGCTGGGAAAAAGTGAAAAAAAGCTGCTTTTGAGAATAGAGTGGCCAGGAAAGCCCGCAGCCCCAAAGTCTGGGTGGCAATGCAAGTAGTTCCCAGAGGCGTTCATAAAAAGCAAGGGTTGTTCTGGCTGCCACCTTGGCTGTGGGAGTCAGCTCCGGACGTTCGGCATATTGGAGGCTGATGCTGGGAAAAAGTGAAAAAAAGCTGCTTTTGAGAATAGAGTGGCCAGGAAAGCCCGCAGCCCCAAAGTCTGGGTGGCAATGCAAGTAGTTCCCAGAGGCGTTCATAAAAAGCAAGGGTTGTTCTGGCTGCCACCTTGGCTGTGGGAGTCAGCTGCGGACGTTCGGCATATTGGAGGCCGGTGCTGGGGAAAAGTGAAAAAAGGTGCTTCTGGGAATAGAGTGGCCAGGAAAGCCCGCAGCCCCAAAGTCTGGGTGGCAATGCAAGTAGTTCCCAGAGGCGTTCATAAAAAGCAAGGGTTGTTCTGGCTGCCACCTTGGCTGTGGGAGTCAGCTGCGGACGTTGGGCATATTGGAGGCCGATGCTGGGAAAAAGTGAAAAAAAGGTGCTTTTGAGGATAGGGTGGCCAGGAAAGCCCGCAGCCCCAAAGTCTGGGTGGCAATGCAAGTAGTTCCCAGAGGCGTTCATAAAAAGCAAGGGTTGTTCTGGCTGCCACCTTGGCTGTGGGAGTCAGCTGCGGACGTTCGGCATATTGGAGGTCGGTGCTGGGGAAAAGTGAAAAAAGGTGCTTCTGGGAATAGAGTGGCCAGGAAAGCCCGCAGCCCCAAAGTCTGGGTGGCAATGCAAGTAGTTTCCAGAGGTGTTCATAAAAAGCAAGGGTTGTTCTGGCTGCCACCTTGGCTGTGGGAATCAGCTCCGGACGTTCGGCATATTGGAGGCTGATGCTGGGAAAAAGTGAAAAAAAGCTGCTTTTGAGAATAGAGTGGCCAGGAAAGCCCGCAGCCCCAAAGTCTGGGTGGCAATGCAAGTAGTTCCCAGAGGCGTTCATAAAAAGCAAGGGTTGTTCTGGCTGCCACCTTGGCTGTGGGAGTCAGCTCCGGACGTTCGGCATATTGGAGGCCGGTGCTGGGGAAAAGTGAAAAAAGGTGCTTCTGGGAATAGAGTGGCCAGGAAAGCCCGCAGCCCCAAAGTCTGGGTGGCAATGCAAGTAGTTTCCAGAGGCGTTCATAAAAAGCAAGGGTTGTTCTGGCTGCCACCTTGGCTGTGGGAGTCAGCTCCGGACGTTTGGCATATTGGAGGCTGATGCTAGGAAAAAGTGAAAAAAAGGTGCTTTTGAGGATAGGGTGGCCAGGAAAGCCCGCAGCCCCAAAGTCTGGGTGGCAATGCAAGTAGTTCCCAGAGGCGTTCATAAAAAGCAAGGGTTGTTCTGGCTGCCACCTTGGCTGTGGGAGTCAGCTCCGGACGTTGGGCATATTGGAGGCTGATGCTGGGAAAAAGTGAAAAAAAGCTGCTTTTGAGAATAGAGTGGCCAGGAAAGCCCGCAGCCCCAAAGTCTGGGTGGCAATGCAAGTAGTTCCCAGAGGCGTTCATAAAAAGCAAGGGTTGTTCTGGCTGCCACCTTGGCTGTGGGAGTCAGCTCCGGACGTTCGGCATATTGGAGGCTGATGCTGGGAAAAAGTGAAAAAAAGCTGCTTTTGAGAATAGAGTGGCCAGGAAAGCCCGCAGCCCCAAAGTCTGGGTGGCAATGCAAGTAGTTCCCAGAGGCGTTCATAAAAAGCAAGGGTTGTTCTGGCTGCCACCTTGGCTGTGGGAGTCAGCTGCGGACGTTCGGCATATTGGAGGCCGGTGCTGGGGAAAAGTGAAAAAAGGTGCTTCTGGGAATAGAGTGGCCAGGAAAGCCCACAGCCCCAAAGTCTGGGTGGCAATGCAAGTAGTTCCCAGAGGCGTTCATAAAAAGCAAGGGTTGTTCTGGCTGCCACCTTGGCTGTGGGAGTCAGCTCCGGACGTTTGGCATATTGGAGGCTGATGCTAGGAAAAAGTGAAAAAAAGGTGCTTTTGAGGATAGGGTGGCCAGGAAAGCCTGCAGCCCCAAAGTCTGGGTGGCAATGCAAGTAGTTCCCAGAGGCGTTCATAAAAAGCAAGGGTTGTTCTGGCTGCCACCTTGGCTGTGGGAGTCAGCTCCGGACGTTCGCCATATTGGAGGCAGGTGCTGGGAAAAAGTGAAAAAAAGGTGCTTTTGAGAATAGAGTGGCCAGGAAAGCCCGCAGCCCCAAAGTCCGGGTGGCAATGCAAGTAGTTCCCAGAGGCGTTCATAAAAAGCAAGGGTTGTTCTGGCTGCCACCTTGGCTGTGGGAGCCAGCTGCGGACGTTCGGCATATTAGAGGCCGATGCTGGGGAAAAGTGAAAAAAGGTGCTTCTGGGAATAGAGTGGCCAGGAAAGCCCGCAGCCCCAAAGTCTGGGTGGCAATGCAAGTAGTTCCCAGAGGCGTTCATAAAAAGCAAGGGTTGTTCTGGCTGCCACCTTGGCTGTGGGAGTCAGCTGCGGACGTTGGGCATATTAGAGGCCGGTGCTGGGAAAAAGTGAAAAAAAGGTGCTTTTGAGGATAGGGTGGCCAGGAAAGCCCGCAGCCCCAAAGTCTGGGTGGCAATGCAAGTAGTTCCCAGAGGCGTTCATAAAAAGCAAGGGTTGTTCTGGCTGCCACCTTGGCTGTGGGAGTCAGCTCCGGACGTTCGCCATATTGGAGGCCGGTGCTGGGGAAAAGTGAAAAAAGGTGCTTTTGAGGATAGAGTGGCCAGGAAAGCCCGCAGCCCCAAAGTCTGGGTGGCAATGCAAGTAGTTCCCAGAGGCGTTCATAAAAAGCAAGGGTTGTTCTGGCTGCCACCTTGGCTGTGGGAGTCAGCTCCGGACGTTCGGCATATTGGAGGCTGATGCTGGGAAAAAGTGAAAAAAAGCTGCTTTTGAGAATAGAGTGGCCAGGAAAGCCCGCAGCCCCAAAGTCTGGGTGGCAATGCAAGTAGTTCCCAGAGGCGTTCATAAAAAGCAAGGGTTGTTCTGGCTGCCACCTTGGCTGTGGGAGTCAGCTGCGGACGTTCGGCATATTGGAGGCCGGTGCTGGGGAAAAGTGAAAAAAGGTGCTTCTGGGAATAGAGTGGCCAGGAAAGCCCGCAGCCCCAAAGTCTGGGTGGCAATGCAAGTAGTTCCCAGAGGCGTTCATAAAAAGCAAGGGTTGTTCTGGCTGCCACCTTGGCTGTGGGAGTCAGCTCCGGACGTTTGGCATATTGGAGGCTGATGCTAGGAAAAAGTGAAAAAAAGGTGCTTTTGAGGATAGGGTGGCCAGGAAAGCCTGCAGCCCCAAAGTCTGGGTGGCAATGCAAGTAGTTCCCAGAGGCGTTCATAAAAAGCAAGGGTTGTTCTGGCTGCCACCTTGGCTGTGGGAGTCAGCTCCGGACGTTCGCCATATTGGAGGCAGGTGCTGGGAAAAAGTGAAAAAAAGGTGCTTTTGAGAATAGAGTGGCCAGGAAAGCCCGCAGCCCCAAAGTCTGGGTGGCAATGCAAGTAGTTCCCAGAGGCGTTCATAAAAAGCAAGGGTTGTTCTGGCTGCCACCTTGGCTGTGGGAGCCAGGCCAGGACGTTCGGCATATTGGAGGCCGATGCTGGGAAAAAGTGAAAAAAGGTGCTTCTGGGAATAGAGTGGCCAGGAAAGCCCGCAGCCCCAAAGTCTGGGTGGCAATGCAAGTAGTTCCCAGAGGCGTTCATAAAAAGCAAGGGTTGTTCTGGCTGCCACCTTGGCTGTGGGAGTCAGCTGCGGACGTTCGGCATATTGGAGGCCGGTGCTGGGGAAAAGTGAAAAAAGGTGCTTTTGAGGATAGGGTGGCCAGGAAAGCCCGCAGCCCCAAAGTCTGGGTGGCAATGCAAGTAGTTCCCAGAGGCGTTCATAAAAAGCAAGAGTTGTTCTGGCTGCCACCTTGGGTGTGGGAGCCAGGCCAGGACGTTCGGCATATTGGAGGCCGATGCTGGGAAAAAGTGAAAAAAGGTGCTTCTGGGAATAGAGTGGCCAGGAAAGCCCGCAGCCCCAAAGTCTGGGTGGCAATGCAAGTAGTTCCCAGAGGCGTTCATAAAAAGCAAGGGTTGTTCTGGCTGCCACCTTGGCTGTGGGAGTCAGCTGCGGACGTTCAGCATATTGGAGGCCGGTGCTGGGGAAAAGTGAAAAAAAGGTGCTTTTGAGGATAGAGTGGCCAGGAAAGCCCGCAGCCCCAAAGTCTGGGTGGCAATGCAAGTAGTTTCCAGAGGTGTTCATAAAAAGCAAGGGTTGTTCTGGCTGCCACCTTGGCTGTGGGAGTCAGCTGCGGACGTTCGGCATATTGGAGGCCGGTGCTGGGGAAAAGTGAAAAAAGGTGCTTCTGGGAATAGAGTGGCCAGGAAAGCCCGCAGCCCCAAAGTCTGGGTGGCAATGCAAGTAGTTCCCAGAGGCGTTCATAAAAAGCAAGGGTTGTTCTGGCTGCCACCTTGGCTGTGGGAGTCAGCTGCGGACGTTCGGCATATTGGAGGCCGGTGCTGGGGAAAAGTGAAAAAAGGTTCTTCTGGGAATAGAGTGGCCAGGAAAGCCCGCAGCCCCAAAGTCTGGGTGGCAATGCAAGTAGTTTCCAGAGGTGTTCATAAAAAGCAAGGGTTGTTCTGGCTGCCACCTTGGGTGTGGGAGTCAGCTGCGGATGTTCGCCATATTGGAGGCCGGTGCTGGGAAAAAGTGAAAAAAGGTGCTTCTGGGAATAGAGTGGCCAGGAAAGCCCGCAGCCCCAAAGTCTGGGTGGCAATGCAAGTAGTTCCCAGAGGCGTTCATAAAAAGCAAGGGTTGTTCTGGCTGCCACCTTGGCTGTGGGAGTCAGCTCCGGACGTTGGGCATATTAGAGGCCGGTGCTGGGAAAAAGTGAAAAAAAGGTGCTTTTGAGGATAGGGTGGCCAGGAAAGCCCGCAGCCCCAAAGTCTGGGTGGCAATGCAAGTAGTTCCCAGAGGCGTTCATAAAAAGCAAGGGTTGTTCTGGCTGCCACCTTGGCTGTGGGAGTCAGCTCCGGACGTTGGGCATATTGGAGGCTGATGCTGGGAAAAAGTGAAAAAAAGGTGCTTTTGAGAATAGAGTGGCCAGGAAAGCCCGCAGCCCCAAAGTCTGGGTGGCAATGCAAGTAGTTCCCAGAGGCGTTCATAAAAAGCAAGGGTTGTTCTGGCTGCCACCTTGGCTGTGGGAGTCAGCTGCGGACGTTGGGCATATTGGAGGCCGATGCTGGGAAAAAGTGAAAAAAAGGTGCTTTTGAGGATAGGGTGGCCAGGAAAGCCCGCAGCCCCAAAGTCTGGGTGGCAATGCAAGTAGTTCCCAGAGGCGTTCATAAAAAGCAAGGGTTGTTCTGGCTGCCACCTTGGCTGTGGGAGTCAGCTGCGGACGTTCGGCATATTGGAGGCCGGTGCTGGGGAAAAGTGAAAAAAGGTGCTTCTGGGAATAGAGTGGCCAGGAAAGCCCGCAGCCCCAAAGTCTGGGTGGCAATGCAAGTAGTTTCCAGAGGTGTTCATAAAAAGCAAGGGTTGTTCTGGCTGCCACCTTGGCTGTGGGAGTCAGCTGCGGACGTTCGGCATATTGGAGGCTGATGCTGGGAAAAAGTGAAAAAAAGCTGCTTTTGAGAATAGAGTGGCCAGGAAAGCCCGCAGCCCCAAAGTCTGGGTGGCAATGCAAGTAGTTCCCAGAGGCGTTCATAAAAAGCAAGGGTTGTTCTGGCTGCCACCTTGGCTGTGGGAGTCAGCTCCGGACGTTCGGCATATTGGAGGCTGATGCTGGGAAAAAGTGAAAAAAAGCTGCTTTTGAGAATAGAGTGGCCAGGAAAGCCCGCAGCCCCAAAGTCTGGGTGGCAATGCAAGTAGTTCCCAGAGGCGTTCATAAAAAGCAAGGGTTGTTCTGGCTGCCACCTTGGCTGTGGGAGTCAGCTGCGGACGTTCGGCATATTGGAGGCCGGTGCTGGGGAAAAGTGAAAAAAGGTGCTTCTGGGAATAGAGTGGCCAGGAAAGCCCGCAGCCCCAAAGTCTGGGTGGCAATGCAAGTAGTTTCCAGAGGCGTTCATAAAAAGCAAGGGTTGTTCTGGCTGCCACCTTGGCTGTGGGAGTCAGCTCCGGACGTTTGGCATATTGGAGGCTGATGCTAGGAAAAAGTGAAAAAAAGGTGCTTTTGAGGATAGGGTGGCCAGGAAAGCCCGCAGCCCCAAAGTCTGGGTGGCAATGCAAGTAGTTCCCAGAGGCGTTCATAAAAAGCAAGGGTTGTTCTGGCTGCCACCTTGGCTGTGGGAGTCAGCTGCGGACGTTCGCCATATTGGAGGCAGGTGCTGGGAAAAAGTGAAAAAAAGGTGCTTTTGAGAATAGAGTGGCCAGGAAAGCCCGCAGCCCCAAAGTCTGGGTGGCAATGCAAGTAGTTCCCAGAGGCGTTCATAAAAAGCAAGGGTTGTTCTGGCTGCCACCTTGGCTGTGGGAGCCAGGCCAGGACGTTCGGCATATTGGAGGCCGATGCTGGGAAAAAGTGAAAAAAGGTGCTTCTGGGAATAGAGTGGCCAGGAAAGCCCGCAGCCCCAAAGTCTGGGTGGCAATGCAAGTAGTTCCCAGAGGCGTTCATAAAAAGCAAGGGTTGTTCTGGCTGCCACCTTGGCTGTGGGAGTCAGCTCCGTACGTTGGGCATATTAGAGGCCGGTGCTGGGAAAAAGTGAAAAAAAGGTGCTTTTGAGGATAGGGTGGCCAGGAAAGCCTGCAGCCCCAAAGTCTGGGTGGCAATGCAAGTAGTTTCCAGAGGTGTTCATAAAAAGCAAGGGTTGTTCTGGCTGCCACCTTGTCTGTGGGAGTCAGCTCCGGACGTTGGGCATATTGGAGGCTGATGCTGGGAAAAAGTGAAAAAAAGCTGCTTTTGAGAATAGAGTGGCCAGGAAAGCCCGCAGCCCCAAAGTCTGGGTGGCAATGCAAGTAGTTCCCAGAGGCGTTCATAAAAAGCAAGGGTTGTTCTGGCTGCCACCTTGGCTGTGGGAGTCAGCTCCGGACGTTCGGCATATTGGAGGCTGATGCTGGGAAAAAGTGAAAAAAAGCTGCTTTTGAGAATAGAGTGGCCAGGAAAGCCCGCAGCCCCAAAGTCTGGGTGGCAATGCAAGTAGTTCCCAGAGGCGTTCATAAAAAGCAAGGGTTGTTCTGGCTGCCACCTTGGCTGTGGGAGTCAGCTGCGGACGTTCGGCATATTGGAGGCCGGTGCTGGGGAAAAGTGAAAAAAGGTGCTTCTGGGAATAGAGTGGCCAGGAAAGCCCGCAGCCCCAAAGTCTGGGTGGCAATGCAAGTAGTTCCCAGAGGCGTTCATAAAAAGCAAGGGTTGTTCTGGCTGCCACCTTGGCTGTGGGAGTCAGCTCCGGACGTTTGGCATATTGGAGGCTGATGCTAGGAAAAAGTGAAAAAAAGGTGCTTTTGAGGATAGGGTGGCCAGGAAAGCCTGCAGCCCCAAAGTCTGGGTGGCAATGTAAGTAGTTCCCAGAGGCGTTCATAAAAAGCAAGGGTTGTTCTGGCTGCCACCTTGGCTGTGGGAGTCAGCTCCGGACGTTCGCCATATTGGAGGCTGATGCTGGGAAAAAGTGAAAAAAAGGTGCTTTTGAGGATAGAGTGGCCAGGAAAGCCCGCAGCCCCAAAGTCTGGGTGGCAATGCAAGTAGTTCCCAGAGGCGTTCATAAAAAGCAAGGGTTGTTCTGGCTGCCACCTTGGCTGTGGGAGCCAGGCCAGGACGTTCGGCATATTGGAGGCCGATGCTGGGAAAAAGTGAAAAAAAGCTGCTTTTGAGAATAGAGTGGCCAGGAAAGCCCGCAGCCCCAAAGTCTGGGTGGCAATGCAAGTAGTTCCCAGAGGCGTTCATAAAAAGCAAGGGTTGTTCTGGCTGCCACCTTGGCTGTGGGAGTCAGCTCCGTACGTTGGGCATATTAGAGGCCGGTGCTGGGAAAAAGTGAAAAAAAGGTGCTTTTGAGGATAGGGTGGCCAGGAAAGCCCGCAGCCCCAAAGTCTGGGTGGCAATGCAAGTAGTTCCCAGAGGCGTTCATAAAAAGCAAGGGTTGTTCTGGCTGCCACCTTGGCTGTGGGAGTCAGCTCCGGACGTTCGCCATATTGGAGGCCTGTGCTGGGAAAAAGTGAAAAAAAGGTGCTTTTGAGGATAGGTTGGCCAGGAAAGCCCGCAGCCCCAAAGTCTGGGTGGCAATGCAAGTAGTTCCCAGAGGCGTTCATAAAAAGCAAGAGTTGTTCTGGCTGCCACCTTGGCTGTGGGAGTCAGCTGCGGACGTTCGGCATATTAGAGGCCGATGCTGGGGAAAAGTGAAAAAAGGTGCTTCTGGGAATAGAGTGGCCAGGAAAGCCCGCAGCCCCAAAGTCTGGGTGGCAATGCAAGTAGTTCCAGAGGTGTTCATAAAAAGCAAGAGTTGTTCTGGCTGCCACCTTGACTGTGGGAGTCAGCTGCGGACGTTCGGCATATTGGAGGCCGGTGCTGGGAAAAAGTGAAAAAAAGGTGCTTTTGAGGATAGGGTGGCCAGGAAAGCCCGCAGCCCCAAAGTCTGGGTGGCAATGCAAGTAGTTCCCAGAGGCGTTCATAAAAAGCAAGGGTTGTTCTGGCTGCCACCTTGGCTGTGGGAGTCAGCTGCGGACGTTGGGCATATTGGAGGCCGATGCTGGGAAAAAGTGAAAAAAAGGTGCTTTTGAGGATAGGGTGGCCAGGAAAGCCCGCAGCCCCAAAGTCTGGGTGGCAATGCAAGTAGTTCCCAGAGGCGTTCATAAAAAGCAAGGGTTGTTCTGGCTGCCACCTTGGCTGTGGGAGTCAGCTGCGGACGTTCGGCATATTGGAGGCCGGTGCTGGGGAAAAGTGAAAAAAGGTGCTTCTGGGAATAGAGTGGCCAGGAAAGCCCGCAGCCCCAAAGTCTGGGTGGCAATGCAAGTAGTTTCCAGAGGTGTTCATAAAAAGCAAGGGTTGTTCTGGCTGCCACCTTGGCTGTGGGAGTCAGCTCCGGACGTTCGGCATATTGGAGGCTGATGCTGGGAAAAAGTGAAAAAAAGCTGCTTTTGAGAATAGAGTGGCCAGGAAAGCCCGCAGCCCCAAAGTCTGGGTGGCAATGCAAGTAGTTCCCAGAGGCGTTCATAAAAAGCAAGGGTTGTTCTGGCTGCCACCTTGGCTGTGGGAGTCAGCTCCGGACGTTCGGCATATTGGAGGCTGATGCTGGGAAAAAGTGAAAAAAAGCTGCTTTTGAGAATAGAGTGGCCAGGAAAGCCCGCAGCCCCAAAGTCTGGGTGGCAATGCAAGTAGTTCCCAGAGGCGTTCATAAAAAGCAAGGGTTGTTCTGGCTGCCACCTTGGCTGTGGGAGTCAGCTGCGGACGTTCGCCATATTGGAGGCCGGTGCTGGGAAAAAGTGAAAAAAAGGTGCTTTTGAGAATAGAGTGGCCAGGAAAGCCCGCAGCCCCAAAGTCTGGGTGGCAATGCAAGTAGTTCCCAGAGGCGTTCATAAAAAGCAAGGGTTGTTCTGGCTGCCACCTTGGCTGTGGGAGCGAGGCCAGGACGTTCGGCATATTAGAGGCCGGTGCTGGGGAAAAGTGAAAAAAAGGTTCTTTGGAGGATAGGGTGGCCAGGAAAGCCCGCAGCCCCAAAGTCTGGGTGGCAATGCAAGTAGTTCCCAGAGGCGTTCATAAAAAGCAAGGGTTGTTCTGGCTGCCACCTTGGCTGTGGGAGTCAGCTCCGGACGTTCGGCATATTGGAGGCCTGTGCTGGGAAAAAGTGAAAAAAAGGTGCTTTTGAGGATAGAGTGGCCAGGAAAGCCCGCAGCCCCAAAGTCTGGGTGGCAATGCAAGTAGTTCCCAGAGGCGTTCATAAAAAGCAAGGGTTGTTCTGGCTGCCACCTTGGCTGTGGGAGTCAGCTCCGGACGTTGGGCATATTGGAGGCTGATGCTGGGAAAAAGTGAAAAAAAGCTGCTTTTGAGAATAGAGTGGCCAGGAAAGCCCGCAGCCCCAAAGTCTGGGTGGCAATGCAAGTAGTTCCCAGAGGCGTTCATAAAAAGCAAGGGTTGTTCTGGCTGCCACCTTGGCTGTGGGAGTCAGCTCCGGACGTTCGCCATATTGGAGGTGAGTGCTGGGAAAAAGTGAAAAAAAGGTGCTTTTGAGGATAGGGTGGCCAGGAAAGCCCGCAGCCCCAAAGTCTGGGTGGCAATGCAAGTAGTTCCCAGAGGCGTTCATAAAAAGCAAGGGTTGTTCTGGCTGCCACCTTGGCTGTGGGAGTCAGCTGCGGACGTTGGGCATATTGGAGGCCGATGCTGGGAAAAAGTGAAAAAAAGGTGCTTTTGAGGATAGGGTGGCCAGGAAAGCCCGCAGCCCCAAAGTCTGGGTGGCAATGCAAGTAGTTCCCAGAGGCGTTCATAAAAAGCAAGGGTTGTTCTGGCTGCCACCTTGGCTGTGGGAGTCAGCTGCGGACGTTCGGCATATTGGAGGCCGGTGCTGGGGAAAAGTGAAAAAAGGTGCTTCTGGGAATAGAGTGGCCAGGAAAGCCCGCAGCCCCAAAGTCTGGGTGGCAATGCAAGTAGTTTCCAGAGGTGTTCATAAAAAGCAAGGGTTGTTCTGGCTGCCACCTTGGCTGTGGGAGTCAGCTCCGGACGTTCGCCATATTGGAGGCCGGTGCTGGGAAAAAGTGAAAAAAAGCTGCTTTTCAGAATAAAGTGGCCAGGAAAGCCCGCAGCCCCAAAGTCTGGGTGGCAATGCAAGTAGTTCCCAGAGGTGTTCATAAAAAGCAAGAGTTTTTCTGGCTGCCACCTTGGCTGTGGGAGTCAGCTCCGGACGTTCGGCATATTGGAGGCCGGTGCTGGGGAAAAGTGAAAAGAAGGTTCTTTTGAGGATAGGGTGGCCAGGAAAGCCCGCAGCCCCAAAGTCTGGGTGGCAATGCAAGTAGTTCCCAGAGGCGTTCATAAAAAGCAAGGGTTGTTCTGGCTGCCACCTTGGCTGTGGGAGTCAGCTCCGGACGTTCGCCATATTGGAGGCCGGTGCTGGGAAAAAGTGAAAAAAAGGTGCTTTTGAGAATAGAGTGGCCAGGAAAGCCCGCAGCCCCAAAGTCTGGGTGGCAATGCAAGTAGTTCCCAGAGGCGTTCATAAAAAGCAAGGGTTGTTCTGGCTGCCACCTTGGCTGTGGGAGCGAGGCCAGGACGTTCGGCATATTAGAGGCCGGTGCTGGGGAAAAGTGAAAAAAAGGTTCTTTGGAGGATAGGGTGGCCAGGAAAGCCCGCAGCCCCAAAGTCTGGGTGGCAATGCAAGTAGTTCCCAGAGGCGTTCATAAAAAGCAAGGGTTGTTCTGGCTGCCACCTTGGCTGTGGGAGTCAGCTGCGGACGTTCAGCATATTGGAGGCCGGTGCTGGGGAAAAGTGAAAAAAATGTGCTTTTGAGGATAGAGTGGCCAGGAAAGCCCGCAGCCCCAAAGTCTGGGTGGCAATGCAAGTAGTTCCCAGAGGCGTTCATAAAAAGCAAGGGTTGTTCTGGCTGCCACCTTGGCTGTGGGAGTCAGCTCCGGACGTTCGGCATATTGGAGGCTGATGCTGGGAAAAAGTGAAAAAAAGGTGCTTTTGAGGATAGGGTGGCCAGGAAAGCCCGCAGCCCCAAAGTCTGGGTGGCAATGCAAGTAGTTCCCAGAGGCGTTCATAAAAAGCAAGGGTTGTTCTGGCTGCCACCTTGGCTGTGGGAGCGAGGCCAGGACGTTCGGCATATTAGAGGCCGGTGCTGGGGAAAAGTGAAAAAAAGGTTCTTTGGAGGATAGGGTGGCCAGGAAAGCCCGCAGCCCCAAAGTCTGGGTGGCAATGCAAGTAGTTCCCAGAGGCGTTCATAAAAAGCAAGGGTTGTTCTGGCTGCCACCTTGGCTGTGGGAGTCAGCTCCGGACGTTCGCCATATTGGAGGCCGGTGCTGGGGAAAAGTGAAAAAAGGTGCTTCTGGGAATAGAGTGGCCAGGAAAGCCCGCAGCCCCAAAGTCTGGGTGGCAATGCAAGTAGTTCCCAGAGGTGTTCATAAAAAGCAAGGGTTGTTCTGGCTGCCACCTTGGCTGTGGGAGTCAGCTGCGGACGTTCGCCATATTGGAGGCTGATGCTGGGAAAAAGTGAAAAAAAGCTGCTTTTGAGAATAGAGTGGCCAGGAAAGCCCGCAGCCCCAAAGTCTGGGTGGCAATGCAAGTAGTTCCCAGAGGCGTTCATAAAAAGCAAGGGTTGTTCTGGCTGCCACCTTGGCTGTGGGAGTCAGCTGCGGACGTTCGGCATATTGGAGGCGAGTGCTGGGAAAAAGTGAAAAAAAGGTGCTTTTGAGGATAGGGTGGCCAGGAAAGCCCGCAGCCCCAAAGTCTGGGTGGCAATGCAAGTAGTTCCCAGAGGCGTTCATAAAAAGCAAGGGTTGTTCTGGCTGCCACCTTGGCTGTGGGAGTCAGCTGCGGACGTTCAGCATATTGGAGGCCGGTGCTGGGGAAAAGTGAAAAAAGGTGCTTCTGGGAATAGAGTGGCTAGGAAAGCCCGCAGCCCCAAAGTCTGGGTGGCAATGCAAGTAGTTCCCAGAGGCGTTCATAAAAAGCAAGGGTTGTTCTGGCTGCCACCTTGGGTGTGGGAGCCAGGCCAGGACGTTTGGCATATTGGAGGCCGATGCTGGGAAAAAGTGAAAAAAAGGTGCTTTTGAGGATAGGGTGGCCAGGAAAGCCCGCAGCCCCAAAGTCTGGGTGGCAATGCAAGTAGTTCCCAGAGGCGTTCATAAAAAGCAAGGGTTGTTCTGGCTGCCACCTTGGCTGTGGGAGTCAGCTCCGGACGTTCGGCATATTGGAGGCCTGTGCTGGGAAAAAGTGAAAAAAAGGTGCTTTTGAGGATAGAGTGGCCAGGAAAGCCCGCAGCCCCAAAGTCTGGGTGGCAATGCAAGTAGTTCCCAGAGGCGTTCATAAAAAGCAAGGGTTGTTCTGGCTGCCACCTTGGCTGTGGGAGTCAGCTCCGGACGTTGGGCATATTGGAGGCTGATGCTGGGAAAAAGTGAAAAAAAGCTGCTTTTGAGAATAGAGTGGCCAGGAAAGCCCGCAGCCCCAAAGTCTGGGTGGCAATGCAAGTAGTTCCCAGAGGCGTTCATAAAAAGCAAGGGTTGTTCTGGCTGCCACCTTGGCTGTGGGAGTCAGCTCCGGACGTTCGCCATATTGGAGGCGAGTGCTGGGAAAAAGTGAAAAAAAGGTGCTTTTGAGGATAGAGTGGCCAGGAAAGCCCGCAGCCCCAAAGTCTGGGTGGCAATGCAAGTAGTTCCCAGAGGCGTTCATAAAAAGCAAGGGTTGTTCTGGCTGCCACCTTGGCTGTGGGAGTCAGCTGCGGACGTTCGGCATATTGGAGGCCGGTGCTGGGGAAAAGTGAAAAAAGGTGCTTCTGGGAATAGAGTGGCCAGGAAAGCCCGCAGCCCCAAAGTCTGGGTGGCAATGCAAGTAGTTCCCAGAGGCGTTCATAAAAAGCAAGGGTTGTTCTGGCTGCCACCTTGGCTGTGGGAGTCAGCTGCGGACGTTCGGCATATTGGAGGCCGGTGCTGGGGAAAAGTGAAAAAAGGTGCTTCTGGGAATAGAGTGGCCAGGAAAGCCCGCAGCCCCAAAGTCTGGGTGGCAATGCAAGTAGTTTCCAGAGGTGTTCATAAAAAGCAAGGGTTGTTCTGGCTGCCACCTTGGCTGTGGGAGTCAGCTCCGGACGTTGGGCATATTGGAGGCCGATGCTGGGAAAAAGTGAAAAAAAGCTGCTTTTCAGAATAAAGTGGCCAGGAAAGCCCGCAGCCCCAAAGTCTGGGTGGCAATGCAAGTAGTTCCCAGAGGTGTTCATAAAAAGCAAGAGTTTTTCTGGCTGCCACCTTGGCTGTGGGAGTCAGCTCCGGACGTTCGGCATATTGGAGGCCGGTGCTGGGGAAAAGTGAAAAGAAGGTTCTTTTGAGGATAGGGTGGCCAGGAAAGCCCGCAGCCCCAAAGTCTGGGTGGCAATGCAAGTAGTTCCCAGAGGCGTTCATAAAAAGCAAGGGTTGTTCTGGCTGCCACCTTGGCTGTGGGAGTCAGCTCCGGACGTTCGCCATATTGGAGGCCGGTGCTGGGAAAAAGTGAAAAAAAGGTGCTTTTGAGAATAGAGTGGCCAGGAAAGCCCGCAGCCCCAAAGTCTGGGTGGCAATGCAAGTAGTTCCCAGAGGCGTTCATAAAAAGCAAGGGTTGTTCTGGCTGCCACCTTGGCTGTGGGAGCGAGGCCAGGACGTTCGGCATATTAGAGGCCGGTGCTGGGGAAAAGTGAAAAAAAGGTTCTTTGGAGGATAGGGTGGCCAGGAAAGCCCGCAGCCCCAAAGTCTGGGTGGCAATGCAAGTAGTTCCCAGAGGCGTTCATAAAAAGCAAGGGTTGTTCTGGCTGCCACCTTGGCTGTGGGAGTCAGCTGCGGACGTTCAGCATATTGGAGGCCGGTGCTGGGGAAAAGTGAAAAAAATGTGCTTTTGAGGATAGAGTGGCCAGGAAAGCCCGCAGCCCCAAAGTCTGGGTGGCAATGCAAGTAGTTCCCAGAGGCGTTCATAAAAAGCAAGGGTTGTTCTGGCTGCCACCTTGGCTGTGGGAGTCAGCTCCGGACGTTCGGCATATTGGAGGCTGATGCTGGGAAAAAGTGAAAAAAAGGTGCTTTTGAGGATAGGGTGGCCAGGAAAGCCCGCAGCCCCAAAGTCTGGGTGGCAATGCAAGTAGTTCCCAGAGGCGTTCATAAAAAGCAAGGGTTGTTCTGGCTGCCACCTTGGCTGTGGGAGCGAGGCCAGGACGTTCGGCATATTAGAGGCCGGTGCTGGGGAAAAGTGAAAAAAAGGTTCTTTGGAGGATAGGGTGGCCAGGAAAGCCCGCAGCCCCAAAGTCTGGGTGGCAATGCAAGTAGTTCCCAGAGGCGTTCATAAAAAGCAAGGGTTGTTCTGGCTGCCACCTTGGCTGTGGGAGTCAGCTCCGGACGTTCGCCATATTGGAGGCCGGTGCTGGGGAAAAGTGAAAAAAGGTGCTTCTGGGAATAGAGTGGCCAGGAAAGCCCGCAGCCCCAAAGTCTGGGTGGCAATGCAAGTAGTTCCCAGAGGTGTTCATAAAAAGCAAGGGTTGTTCTGGCTGCCACCTTGGCTGTGGGAGTCAGCTGCGGACGTTCGCCATATTGGAGGCTGATGCTGGGAAAAAGTGAAAAAAAGCTGCTTTTGAGAATAGAGTGGCCAGGAAAGCCCGCAGCCCCAAAGTCTGGGTGGCAATGCAAGTAGTTCCCAGAGGCGTTCATAAAAAGCAAGGGTTGTTCTGGCTGCCACCTTGGCTGTGGGAGTCAGCTGCGGACGTTCGGCATATTGGAGGCGAGTGCTGGGAAAAAGTGAAAAAAAGGTGCTTTTGAGGATAGGGTGGCCAGGAAAGCCCGCAGCCCCAAAGTCTGGGTGGCAATGCAAGTAGTTCCCAGAGGCGTTCATAAAAAGCAAGGGTTGTTCTGGCTGCCACCTTGGCTGTGGGAGTCAGCTGCGGACGTTCAGCATATTGGAGGCCGGTGCTGGGGAAAAGTGAAAAAAGGTGCTTCTGGGAATAGAGTGGCTAGGAAAGCCCGCAGCCCCAAAGTCTGGGTGGCAATGCAAGTAGTTCCCAGAGGCGTTCATAAAAAGCAAGGGTTGTTCTGGCTGCCACCTTGGGTGTGGGAGCCAGGCCAGGACGTTTGGCATATTGGAGGCCGATGCTGGGAAAAAGTGAAAAAAAGGTGCTTTTGAGGATAGGGTGGCCAGGAAAGCCCGCAGCCCCAAAGTCTGGGTGGCAATGCAAGTAGTTCCCAGAGGCGTTCATAAAAAGCAAGGGTTGTTCTGGCTGCCACCTTGGCTGTGGGAGTCAGCTCCGGACGTTCGGCATATTGGAGGCCGGTGCTGGGGAAAAGTGAAAAAAGGTGCTTCTGGGAATAGAGTGGCCAGGAAAGCCCGCAGCCCCAAAGTCTGGGTGGCAATGCAAGTAGTTTCCAGAGGTGTTCATAAAAAGCAAGGGTTGTTCTGGCTGCCACCTTGGCTGTGGGAGTCAGCTGCGGACGTTCGGCATATTGGAGGCTGATGCTGGGAAAAAGTGAAAAAAAGCTGCTTTTGAGAATAGAGTGGCCAGGAAAGCCCGCAGCCCCAAAGTCTGGGTGGCAATGCAAGTAGTTCCCAGAGGCGTTCATAAAAAGCAAGGGTTGTTCTGGCTGCCACCTTGGCTGTGGGAGTCAGCTGCGGACGTTCGGCATATTGGAGGCGAGTGCTGGGAAAAAGTGAAAAAAAGGTGCTTTTGAGGATAGGGTGGCCAGGAAAGCCCGCAGCCCCAAAGTCTGGGTGGCAATGCAAGTAGTTCCCAGAGGCGTTCATAAAAAGCAAGGGTTGTTCTGGCTGCCACCTTGGCTGTGGGAGTCAGCTGCGGACGTTCGGCATATTGGAGGCCGGTGCTGGGGAAAAGTGAAAAAAGGTGCTTCTGGGAATAGAGTGGCCAGGAAAGCCCGCAGCCCCAAAGTCTGGGTGGCAATGCAAGTAGTTCCCAGAGGTGTTCATAAAAAGCAAGGGTTGTTCTGGCTGCCACCTTGGCTGTGGGAGTCAGCTGCGGACGTTCGGCATATTGGAGGCCGGTGGGTGCTGGGGAAAAGTGAAAAAAAGGTGCTTTTGAGGATAGAGTGGCCAGGAAAGCCCGCAGCCCCAAAGTCTGGGTGGCAATGCAAGTAGTTCCCAGAGGCGTTCATAAAAAGCAAGGGTTGTTCTGGCTGCCACCTTGGTGTGGGAGCCAGGCCAGGACGTCGGCATATTGGAGGCCGATGCTGGGAAAAAGTGAAAAAAAGGTGCTTTGAGGATAGGGTGGCCAGGAAAGCCCGCAGCCCCAAAGTCTGGGTGGCAATGCAAGTAGTTCCCAGAGGCGTTCATAAAAAGCAAGAGTTGTTCTGGCTGCCACCTTGGCTGTGGGAGTCAGCTCCGGACGTTGGGCATATTGGAGGCTGATGCTGGGGAAAAGTGAAAAAAGGTGCTTTTGAGGATAGAGTGGCCAGGAAAGCCCGCAGCCCCAAGGTCTGGGTGGCAATGCAAGTAGTTCCCAGAGGCGTTCATAAAAAGCAAGGGTTGTTCTGGCTGCCACCTTGGCTGTGGGAGTCAGCTCCGGACGTTCGCCATATTAGAGGCCGGTGCTGGGGAAAAGTGAAAAAAGGTGCTTCTGGGAATAGAGTGGCCAGGAAAGCCCGCAGCCCCAAAGTCTGGGTGGCAATGCAAGTAGTTCCCAGAGGCGTTCATAAAAAGCAAGGGTTGTTCTGGCTGCCACCTTGGCTGTGGGAGTCAGCTCCGGACGTTCGCCATATTGGAGGCCGGTGCTGGGAAAAAGTGAAAAAAAGCTGCTTTTGAGGATAGGTTGGCCAGGAAAGCCCGCAGCCCCAAAGTCTGGGTGGCAATGCAAGTAGTTCCCAGAGGCGTTCATAAAAAGCAAGGGTTGTTCTGGCTGCCACCTTGGCTGTGGGAGTCAGCTCCTGACGTTCGGCATATTGGAGGCTGATGCTGGGAAAAAGTGAAAAAAAGGGGCTTTTGAGGATAGGGTGGCCAGGAAAGCCCGCAGCCCCAAAGTCTGGGTGGCAATGCAAGTAGTTCCCAGAGGCGTTCATAAAAAGCAAGGGTTGTTCTGGCTGCCACCTTGACTGTGGGAGTCAGCTGCGGACGTTCGCCATATTGGAGGCCGGTGCTGGGAAAAAGTGAAAAAAAAGGTGCTTTTGAGAATAGAGTGGCCAGGAAAGCCCGCAGCCCCAAAGTCTGGGTGGCAATGCAAGTAGTTCCCAGAGGCGTTCATAAAAAGCAAGGGTTGTTCTGGCTGCCACCTTGGCTGTGGGAGCCAGCTGCGGAGGTTCGGCATATTGGAGGCCGATGCTGGGAAAAAGTGAAAAAAGGTGCTTCTGGGAATAGAGTGGCCAGGAAAGCCCGCAGCCCCAAAGTCTGGGTGGCAATGCAAGTAGTTCCCAGAGGCGTTCATAAAAAGCAAGGGTTGTTCTGGCTGCCACCTTGGCTGTGGGAGTCAGCTGCGGACGTTCAGCATATTGGAGGCCGGTGCTGGGGAAAAGTGAAAAAAAGGTGCTTTTGAGGATAGAGTGGCCAGGAAAGCCCGCAGCCCCAAAGTCTGGTTGGCAATGCAAGTAGTTCCCAGAGGCGTTCATAAAAAGCAAGGGTTGTTCTGGCTGCCACCTTGGCTGTGGGAGTCAGCTGCGGACGTTCGGCATATTGGAGGCCGGTGCTGGGGAAAAGTGAAAAAAGGTGCTTCTGGGAATAGAGTGGCCAGGAAAGCCCGCAGCCCCAAAGTCTGGGTGGCAATGCAAGTAGTTCCCAGAGGCGTTCATAAAAAGCAAGGGTTGTTCTGGCTGCCACCTTGGCTGTGGGAGTCAGCTCCGGACGTTGGGCATATTAGAGGCCGGTGCTGGGAAAAAGTGAAAAAAAGGTGCTTTTGAGGATAGGGTGGCCAGGAAAGCCCGCAGCCCCAAAGTCTGGGTGGCAATGCAAGTAGTTCCCAGAGGCGTTCATAAAAAGCAAGGGTTGTTCTGGCTGCCACCTTGGCTGTGGGAGTCAGCTGCGGACGTTCGGCATATTGGAGGCCTGTGCTGGGAAAAAGTGAAAAAAAGGTGCTTTTGAGGATAGGTTGGCCAGGAAAGCCCGCAGCCCCAAAGTCTGGGTGGCAATGCAAGTAGTTCCCAGAGGCGTTCATAAAAAGCAAGAGTTGTTCTGGCTGCCACCTTGGCTGTGGGAGTCAGCTGCGGACGTTGGGCATATTGGAGGCCGATGCTGGGGAAAAGTGAAAAAAGGTGCTTCTGGGAATAGAGTGGCCAGGAAAGCCCGCAGCCCCAAAGTCTGGGTGGCAATGCAAGTAGTTCCCAGAGGTGTTCATAAAAAGCAAGAGTTGTTCTGGCTGCCCACCTTGGCTGTGGGAGTCAGCTGCGGACCGTTCGGCACATTGGAGGCCTGTGCTGGGAAAAAGTGAAAAAAAGGTGCTTTTGAGGATAGAGTGGCCAGGAAGCCCGCAGCCCCAAAGTCTGGGTGGCAATGCAAGTAGTTCCCAGAGGCGTTCATAAAAAGCAAGGGTTGTTCTGGCTGCCACCTTGGCTGTGGGAGTCAGCTCCGGACGTTCGGCATATTGGAGGCTGATGCTGGGAAAAAGTGAAAAAAAGCTGCTTTTGAGAATAGAGTGGCCAGGAAAGCCCCCAGCCCCAAAGTCTGGGTGGCAATGCAAGTAGTTCCCAGAGGCGTTCATAAAAAGCAAGGGTTGTCTGGCTGCCACCTTGGCTGTGGGAGTCAGCTCCGGACGTTCGGCATATTGGAGACGAGTGCTGGGAAAAAGTGAAAAAAAGGTGCTTTTGAGGATAGGGTGGCCAGGAAAGCCCGCAGCCCCAAAGTCTGGGTGGCAATGCAAGTAGTTCCCAGAGGCGTTCATAAAAAGCAAGGGTTGTTCTGGCTGCCACCTTGGCTGTGGGAGTCAGCTGCGGACGTTGGGCATATTGGAGGCCGATGCTGGGAAAAAGTGAAAAAAAGGTGCTTTTGAGGATAGAGTGGCCAGGAAAGCCCGCAGCCCCAAAGTCTGGGTGGCAATGCAAGTAGTTCCCAGAGGCGTTCATAAAAAGCAAGGGTTGTTCTGGCTGCCACCTTGGCTGTGGGAGTCAGCTGCGGACGTTCGGCATATTGGAGGCCGGTGCTGGGGAAAAGTGAAAAAAGGTGCTTCTGGGAATAGAGTGGCCAGGAAAGCCCGCAGCCCCAAAGTCTGGGTGGCAATGCAAGTAGTTTCCAGAGGTGTTCATAAAAAGCAAGGGTTGTTCTGGCTGCCACCTTGGCTGTGGGAGTCAGCTCCGGACGTTCGGCATATTGGAGGCCGATGCTGGGAAAAAGTGAAAAAAAGCTGCTTTTCAGAATAAAGTGGCCAGGAAAGCCCGCAGCCCCAAAGTCTGGGTGGCAATGCAAGTAGTTCCCAGAGGTGTTCATAAAAAGCAAGGGTTGTTCTGGCTGCCACCTTGGCTGTGGGAGTCAGCTGCGGACGTTCGGCATATTGGAGGCCGGTGCTGGGGAAAAGTGAAAAGAAGCTGCTTTTGAGGATAGGGTGGCCAGGAAAGCCCGCAGCCCCAAAGTCTGGGTGGCAATGCAAGTAGTTCCCAGAGGCGTTCATAAAAAGCAAGGGTTGTTCTGGCTGCCACCTTGGCTGTGGGAGTCAGCTGCGGACGTTCGCCATATTGGAGGCCTGTGCTGGGAAAAAGTGAAAAAAAGGTGCTTTTGAGAATAGAGTGGCCAGGAAAGCCCGCAGCCCCAAAGTCTGGGTGGCAATGCAAGTAGTTCCCAGAGGCGTTCATAAAAAGCAAGGGTTGTTCTGGCTGCCACCTTGGCTGTGGGAGCGAGGCCAGGACGTTCGGCATATTAGAGGCCGGTGCTGGGGAAAAGTGAAAAAAAGGTTCTTTGGAGGATAGGGTGGCCAGGAAAGCCCGCAGCCCCAAAGTCTGGGTGGCAATGCAAGTAGTTCCCAGAGGCGTTCATAAAAAGCAAGGGTTGTTCTGGCTGCCACCTTGGCTGTGGGAGTCAGCTGCGGACGTTCAGCATATTGGAGGCCGGTGCTGGGGAAAAGTGAAAAAAATGTGCTTTTGAGGATAGAGTGGCCAGGAAAGCCCGCAGCCCCAAAGTCTGGGTGGCAATGCAAGTAGTTCCCAGAGGCGTTCATAAAAAGCAAGGGTTGTTCTGGCTGCCACCTTGGCTGTGGGAGTCAGCTCCGGACGTTCGGCATATTGGAGGCTGATGCTGGGAAAAAGTGAAAAAAAGCTGCTTTTGAGGATAGGGTGGCCAGGAAAGCCCGCAGCCCCAAAGTCTGGGTGGCAATGCAAGTAGTTCCCAGAGGCGTTCATAAAAAGCAAGGGTTGTTCTGGCTGCCACCTTGGCTGTGGGAGTCAGCTGCGGACGTTCGCCATATTGGAGGCCGGTGCTGGGAAAAAGTGAAAAAAAGGTGCTTTTGAGAATAGAGTGGCCAGGAAAGCCCGCAGCCCCAAAGTCTGGGTGGCAATGCAAGTAGTTCCCAGAGGCGTTCATAAAAAGCAAGGGTTGTTCTGGCTGCCACCTTGGCTGTGGGAGCGAGGCCAGGACGTTCGGCATATTAGAGGCCGATGCTGGGGAAAAGTGAAAAAAAGGTTCTTTGGAGGATAGGGTGGCCAGGAAAGCCCGCAGCCCCAAAGTCTGGGTGGCAATGCAAGTAGTTCCCAGAGGCGTTCATAAAAAGCAAGGGTTGTTCTGGCTGCCACCTTGGCTGTGGGAGTCAGCTCCGGACGTTCGGCATATTGGAGGCCGGTGCTGGGGAAAAGTGAAAAAAGGTGCTTCTGGGAATAGAGTGGCCAGGAAAGCCCGCAGCCCCAAAGTCTGGGTGGCAATGCAAGTAGTTCCCAGAGGCGTTCATAAAAAGCAAGGGTTGTTCTGGCTGCCACCTTGGCTGTGGGAGCGAGGCCAGGACGTTCGGCATATTAGAGGCCGATGCTGGGGAAAAGTGAAAAAAAGGTTCTTTGGAGGATAGGGTGGCCAGGAAAGCCCGCAGCCCCAAAGTCTGGGTGGCAATGCAAGTAGTTCCCAGAGGCGTTCATAAAAAGCAAGGGTTGTTCTGGCTGCCACCTTGGCTGTGGGAGTCAGCTCCGGACGTTCGGCATATTGGAGGCCGGTGCTGGGGAAAAGTGAAAAAAGGTGCTTCTGGGAATAGAGTGGCCAGGAAAGCCCGCAGCCCCAAAGTCTGGGTGGCAATGCAAGTAGTTTCCAGAGGTGTTCATAAAAAGCAAGGGTTGTTCTGGCTGCCACCTTGGCTGTGGGAGTCAGCTGCGGACGTTCGGCATATTGGAGGCTGATGCTGGGAAAAAGTGAAAAAAAGCTGCTTTTGAGAATAGAGTGGCCAGGAAAGCCCGCAGCCCCAAAGTCTGGGTGGCAATGCAAGTAGTTCCCAGAGGCGTTCATAAAAAGCAAGGGTTGTTCTGGCTGCCACCTTGGCTGTGGGAGTCAGCTCCGGACGTTCGGCATATTGGAGGCCGGTGCTGGGAAAAAGTGAAAAAAAGGTGCTTTTGAGGATAGGGTGGCCAGGAAAGCCCGCAGCCCCAAAGTCTGGGTGGCAATGCAAGTAGTTCCCAGAGGCGTTCATAAAAAGCAAGGGTTGTTCTGGCTGCCACCTTGGCTGTGGGAGTCAGCTCCGGACGTTCGCCATATTGGAGGCCGGTGCTGGGAAAAAGTGAAAAAAAGGTGCTTTTGAGAATAGAGTGGCCAGGAAAGCCCGCAGCCCCAAAGTCTGGGTGGCAATGCAAGTAGTTCCCAGAGGCGTTCATAAAAAGCAAGAGTTGTTCTGGCTGCCACCTTGGCTGTGGGAGCGAGGCCAGGACGTTCGGCATATTAGAGGCCGGTGCTGGGGAAAAGTGAAAAAAAGGTTCTTTGGAGGATAGGGTGGCCAGGAAAGCCCGCAGCCCCAAAGTCTGGGTGGCAATGCAAGTAGTTCCCAGAGGCGTTCATAAAAAGCAAGGGTTGTTCTGGCTGCCACCTTGGCTGTGGGAGTCAGCTGCGGACGTTCGCCATATTGGAGGCCGGTGCTGGGGAAAAGTGAAAAAAATGTGCTTTTGAGGATAGAGTGGCCAGGAAAGCCCGCAGCCCCAAAGTCTGGGTGGCAATGCAAGTAGTTCCCAGAGGTGTTCATAAAAAGCAAGGGTTGTTCTGGCTGCCACCTTGGCTGTGGGAGTCAGCTGCGGACGTTCAGCATATTGGAGGCTGATGCTGGGAAAAAGTGAAAAAAAGCTGCTTTTGAGGATAGGGTGGCCAGGAAAGCCCGCAGCCCCAAAGTCTGGGTGGCAATGCAAGTAGTTCCAGAGGCGTTCATAAAAAGCAAGAGTTGTTCTGGCTGCCACCTTGGGTGTGGGAGCCAGGCCAGGACATTCGGCATATTGGTGGTCGGTGCTGGGAAAAAGTGAAAAAAAGGTGCTTTTGAGGATAGGGTGGCCAGGAAAGCCCGCAGCCCCAAAGTCTGGGTGGCAATGCAAGTAGTTTCCAGAGGTGTTCATAAAAAGCAAGGGTTGTTCTGGCTGCCACCTTGGCTGTGGGAGTCAGCTGCGGACGTTCGGCATATTGGAGGCCGGTGCTGGGGAAAAGTGAAAAAAAGGTGCTTTTGAGGATAGGGTGGCCAGGAAAGCCCGCAGCCCCAAAGTCTGGGTGGCAATGCAAGTAGTTCCCAGAGGCGTTCATAATAAGCAAGGGTTGTTCTGGCTGCCACCTTGGCTGTGGGAGTCAGCTGCGGACGTTCGGCATATTAGAGGCCGGTGCTGGGGAAAAGTGAAAAAAGGTGCTTCTGGGAATAGAGTAGCCAGGAAAGCCCGCAGCCCCAAAGTCTGGGTGGCAATGCAAGTAGTTTCCAGAGGTGTTCATAAAAAGCAAGGGTTGTTCTGGCTGCCACCTTGGCTGTGGGAGTCAGCTGCGGACGTTCGGCATATTGGAGGCCGGTGCTGGGGAAAAGTGAAAAAAAGGTGCTTTTGAGGATAGAGTGGCCAGGAAACCCCGCAGTCCCAAGGTCTGGGTGGCAATGCAAGTAGTTCCCAGAGGCGTTCATAAAAAGCAAGGGTTGTTCTGGCTGCCACCTTGGCTGTGGGAGTCAGCTGCGGACGTTCGGCATATTGGAGGCCGGTGCTGGGGAAAAGTGAAAAAAGGTGCTTCTGGGAATAGAGTGTCTAGGAAAGCCCGCAGCCCCAAAGTCTGGGTGGCAATGCAAGTAGTTCCCAGAGGTGTTCATAAAAAGCAAGGGTTGTTCTGGCTGCCACCTTGGCTGTGGGAGTCAGCTGTGGACGTTCGGCATATTGGAGGCCGGTGCTGGGGAAAAGTGAAAAAAAGGTGCTTTTGAGGATAGAGTGGCCAGGAAAGCCCGCAGCCCCAAAGTCTGGGTGGCAATGCAAGTAGTTCCCAGAGGCGTTCATAAAAAGCAAGAGTTGTTCTGGCTGCCACCTTGGCTGTGGGAGTCAGCTCCGGACGTTCGCCATATTGGAGGCCTGTGCTGGGAAAAAGTGAAAAAAAGGTGCTTTTGAGGATAGAGTGGCCAGGAAAGCCCGCAGCCCCAAAGTCTGGGTGGCAATGCAAGTAGTTCCCAGAGGCGTTCATAAAAAGCAAGGGTTGTTCTGGCTGCCACCTTGGCTGTGGGAGTCAGCTCCTGACGTTGGGCATATTGGAGGCTGATGCTGGGAAAAAGTGAAAAAAAGGTGCTTTTGAGAATAGAGTGGCCAGGAAAGCCCGCAGCCCCAAAGTCTGGGTGGCAATGCAAGTAGTTCCCAGAGGCGTTCATAAAAAGCAAGGGTTGTTCTGGCTGCCACCTTGGCTGTGGGAGTCAGCTGCGGACTTTCGGCATATTGGAGGCGAGTGCTGGGAAAAAGTGAAAAAAAGGTGCTTTTGAGGATAGGGTGGCCAGGAAAGCCCGCAGCCCCAAAGTCTGGGTGGCAATGCAAGTAGTTCCCAGAGGTGTTCATAAAAAGCAAGGGTTGTTCTGGCTGCCACCTTGGCTGTGGGAGTCAGCTCCGGACGTTCGCCATATTGGAGGCTGATGCTGGGGAAAAGTGAAAAAAAGGTGCTTTTGAGAATAGAGTGGCCAGGAAAGCCCACAGCCCCAAAGTCTGAGTGGCAATGCAAGTAGTTCCCAGAGGCGTTCATAAAAAGCAAGAGTTGTTCTGGCTGCCACCTTGGCTGTGGGAGTCAGCTGCGGATGTTCGCCATATTGGAGGCCTGTGCTGGGAAAAAGTGAAAAGAAGGTGCTTTTGAGGATAGGTTGGCCAGGAAAGCCCGCAGCCCCAAAGTCTGGGTGGCAATGCAAGTAGTTCCCAGAGGCGTTCATAAAAAGCAAGGGTTGTTCTGGCTGCCACCTTGGCTGTGGGAGTCAGCTGCGGACGTTCGCCATATTGGAGGCCGGTGCTGGGGAAAAGTGAAAAAAGGTGCTTCTGGGAATAGAGTGGCCAGGAAAGCCCGCAGCCCCAAAGTCTGGGTGGCAATGCAAGTAGTTCCCAGAGGTGTTCATAAAAAGCAAGGGTTGTTCTGGCTGCCACCTTGGCTGTGGGAGTCAGCTCCGGACGTTCGCCATATTGGAGGCCGGTGCTGGGGAAAAGTGAAAAAAAGGTGCTTTTGAGGATAGGGTGGCCAGGAAAGCCCGCAGCCCCAAAGTCTGGGTGGCAATGCAAGTAGTTCCCAGAGGCGTTCATAAAAAGCAAGGGTTGTTCTGGCTGCCACCTTGGCTGTGGGAGTCAGCTCCGGACGTTGGGCATATTGGAGGCCGATGCTGGGAAAAAGTGAAAAAAAGGTGCTTTTGAGAATAGAGTGGCCAGGAAAGCCCGCAGCCCCAAAGTCTGGGTGGCAATGCAAGTAGTTCCCAGAGGCGTTCATAAAAAGCAAGGGTTGTTCTGGCTGCCACCTTGGCTGTGGGAGTCAGCTGCGGACGTTCGCCATATTGGAGGCCGGTGCTGGGAAAAAGTGAAAAAAAGGTGCTTTTGAGAATAGAGTGGCCAGGAAAGCCCGCAGCCCCAAAGTCTGGGTGGCAATGCAAGTAGTTCCCAGAGGCGTTCATAAAAAGCAAGGGTTGTTCTGGCTGCCACCTTGGCTGTGGGAGCGAGGCCAGGACGTTCGGCATATTAGAGGCCGGTGCTGGGGAAAAGTGAAAAAAAGGTTCTTTGGAGGATAGGGTGGCCAGGAAAGCCCGCAGCCCCAAAGTCTGGGTGGCAATGCAAGTAGTTCCCAGAGGCGTTCATAAAAAGCAAGGGTTGTTCTGGCTGCCACCTTGGCTGTGGGAGTCAGCTCCGGACGTTCGCCATATTGGAGGCTGATGCTGGGAAAAAGTGAAAAAAAGCTGCTTTTGAGAATAGAGTGGCCAGGAAAGCCCGCAGCCCCAAAGTCTGGGTGGCAATGCAAGTAGTTCCCAGAGGTGTTCATAAAAAGCAAGGGTTGTTCTGGCTGCCACCTTGGCTGTGGGAGTCAGCTGCGGACGTTCGGCATATTGGAGGCCGGTGCTGGGGAAAAGTGAAAAAAAGGTGCTTTTGAGGATAGAGTGGCCAGGAAAGACCGCAGCCCCAAAGTCTGGGTGGCAATGCAAGTAGTTCCCAGAGGCGTTCATAAAAAGCAAGGGTTGTTCTGGCTGCCACCTTGGCTGTGGGAGTCAGCTGCGGACGTTCGGCATATTGGAGGCCGGTGCTGGGGAAAAGTGAAAAAAGGTGCTTCTGGGAATAGAGTGGCCAGGAAAGCCCGCAGCCCCAAAGTCTGGGTGGCAATGCAAGTAGTTCCCAGAGGTGTTCATAAAAAGCAAGGGTTGTTCTGGCTGCCACCTTGGCTGTGGGAGTCAGCTGCGGACGTTCGGCATATTGGAGGCCGGTGCTGGGGAAAAGTGAAAAAAAGGTGCTTTTGAGGATAGAGTGGCCAGGAAAGCCCGCAGCCCCAAAGTCTGGGTGGCAATGCAAGTAGTTCCCAGAGGCGTTCATAAAAAGCAAGAGTTGTTCTGGCTGCCACCTTGGCTGTGGGAGTCAGCTCCGGACGTTCGCCATATTGGAGGCCTGTGCTGGGAAAAAGTGAAAAAAAGGTGCTTTTGAGGATAGAGTGGCCAGGAAAGCCCGCAGCCCCAAAGTCTGGGTGGCAATGCAAGTAGTTCCCAGAGGCGTTCATAAAAAGCAAGGGTTGTTCTGGCTGCCACCTTGGCTGTGGGAGTCAGCTCCTGACGTTGGGCATATTGGAGGCTGATGCTGGGAAAAAGTGAAAAAAAGGTGCTTTTGAGAATAGAGTGGCCAGGAAAGCCCGCAGCCCCAAAGTCTGGGTGGCAATGCAAGTAGTTCCCAGAGGCGTTCATAAAAAGCAAGGGTTGTTCTGGCTGCCACCTTGGCTGTGGGAGTCAGCTGCGGACTTTCGGCATATTGGAGGCGAGTGCTGGGAAAAAGTGAAAAAAAGGTGCTTTTGAGGATAGGGTGGCCAGGAAAGCCCGCAGCCCCAAAGTCTGGGTGGCAATGCAAGTAGTTCCCAGAGGCGTTCATAAAAAGCAAGGGTTGTTCTGGCTGCCACCTTGGCTGTGGGAGTCAGCTGCGGACGTTCGCCATATTGGAGGCCGGTGCTGGGGAAAAGTGAAAAAAGGTGCTTCTGGGAATAGAGTGGCCAGGAAAGCCCGCAGCCCCAAAGTCTGGGTGGCAATGCAAGTAGTTCCCAGAGGTGTTCATAAAAAGCAAGGGTTGTTCTGGCTGCCACCTTGGCTGTGGGAGTCAGCTCCGGACGTTCGCCATATTGGAGGCTGATGCTGGGAAAAAGTGAAAAAAAGGTGCTTTTGAGAATAGAGTGGCCAGGAAAGCCCGCAGCCCCAAAGTCTGGGTGGCAATGCAAGTAGTTCCCAGAGGCGTTCATAAAAAGCAAGAGTTGTTCTGGCTGCCACCTTGGCTGTGGGAGTCAGCTGCGGACGTTCAGCATATTGGAGGCCGGTGCTGGGAAAAAGTGAAAAAAAGGTGCTTTTGAGGATAGGGTGGCCAGGAAAGCCCGCAGCCCCAAAGTCTGGGTGGCAATGCAAGTAGTTCCCAGAGGCGTTCATAAAAAGCAAGGGTTGTTCTGGCTGCCACCTTGGCTGTGGGAGTCAGCTGCGGACGTTCGGCATATTGGAGGCCGGTGCTGGGGAAAAGTGAAAAAAGGTGCTTCTGGGAATAGAGTGGCCAGGAAAGCCCGCAGCCCCAAAGTCTGGGTGGCAATGCAAGTAGTTCCCAGAGGTGTTCATAAAAAGCAAGGGTTGTTCTGGCTGCCACCTTGGCTGTGGGAGTCAGCTCCGGACGTTCGGCATATTGGAGGCCGGTGCTGGGGAAAAGTGAAAAAAAGGTGCTTTTGAGGATAGGGTGGCCAGGAAAGCCCGCAGCCCCAAAGTCTGGGTGGCAATGCAAGTAGTTCCCAGAGGCGTTCATAAAAAGCAAGGGTTGTTCTGGCTGCCACCTTGGCTGTGGGAGTCAGCTCCGGACGTTCGGCATATTGGAGGCTGATGCTGGGAAAAAGTGAAAAAAAGGTGCTTTTGAGAATAGAGTGGCCAGGAAAGCCCGCAGCCCCAAAGTCTGGGTGGCAATGCAAGTAGTTCCCAGAGGCGTTCATAAAAAGCAAGGGTTGTTCTGGCTGCCACCTTGGCTGTGGGAGTCAGCTGCGGACGTTCGCCATATTGGAGGCCGGTGCTGGGAAAAAGTGAAAAAAAGGTGCTTTTGAGAATAGAGTGGCCAGGAAAGCCCGCAGCCCCAAAGTCTGGGTGGCAATGCAAGTAGTTCCCAGAGGCGTTCATAAAAAGCAAGGGTTGTTCTGGCTGCCACCTTGGCTGTGGGAGCGAGGCCAGGACGTTCGGCATATTAGAGGCCGGTGCTGGGGAAAAGTGAAAAAAAGGTTCTTTGGAGGATAGGGTGGCCAGGAAAGCCCGCAGCCCCAAAGTCTGGGTGGCAATGCAAGTAGTTCCCAGAGGCGTTCATAAAAAGCAAGGGTTGTTCTGGCTGCCACCTTGGCTGTGGGAGTCAGCTCCGGACGTTCGGCATATTGGAGGCTGATGCTGGGAAAAAGTGAAAAAAAGCTGCTTTTGAGAATAGAGTGGCCAGGAAAGCCCGCAGCCCCAAAGTCTGGGTGGCAATGCAAGTAGTTCCCAGAGGCGTTCATAAAAAGCAAGGGTTGTTCTGGCTGCCACCTTGGCTGTGGGAGTCAGCTGCGGACGTTCGCCATATTGGAGGCCGGTGCTGGGAAAAAGTGAAAAAAAGGTGCTTTTGAGGATAGAGTGGCCAGGAAAGCCCGCAGCCCCAAAGTCTGGGTGGCAATGCAAGTAGTTCCCAGAGGCGTTCATAAAAAGCAAGGGTTGTTCTGGCTGCCACCTTGGCTGAGGGAGCGAGGCCAGGACGTTCGGCATATTAGAGGCCGGTGCTGGGGAAAAGTGAAAAAAAGGTTCTTTGGAGGATAGGGTGGCCAGGAAAGCCCGCAGCCCCAAAGTCTGGGTGGCAATGCAAGTAGTTCCCAGAGGCGTTCATAAAAAGCAAGGGTTGTTCTGGCTGCCACCTTGGCTGTGGGAGTCAGCTGCGGACGTTCGGCATATTAGAGGCCGATGCTGGGGAAAAGTGAAAAAAAGGTGCTTTTGAGGATAGGGTGGCCAGGAAAGCCCGCAGCCCCAAAGTCTGGGTGGCAATGCAAGTAGTTCCCAGAGGCGTTCATAAAAAGCAAGGGTTGTTCTGGCTGCCACCTTGGCTGTGGGAGTCAGCTCCGGACGTTCGGCATATTGGAGGCCGGTGCTGGGGAAAAGTGAAAAAAGGTGCTTCTGGGAATAGAGTGGCCAGGAAAGCCCGCAGCCCCAAAGTCTGGGTGGCAATGCAAGTAGTTTCCAGAGGTGTTCATAAAAAGCAAGGGTTGTTCTGGCTGCCACCTTGTCTGTGGGAGTCAGCTCCGGACGTTCGGCATATTGGAGGCTGATGCTGGGAAAAAGTGAAAAAAAGCTGCTTTTGAGAATAGAGTGGCCAGGAAAGCCCGCAGCCCCAAAGTCTGGGTGGCAATGCAAGTAGTTCCCAGAGGCGTTCATAAAAAGCAAGGGTTGTTCTGGCTGCCACCTTGGCTGTGGGAGTCAGCTGCGGACGTTCGGCATATTGGAGGCCGGTGCTGGGGAAAAGTGAAAAAAAGGTGCTTTTGAGGATAGGGTGGCCAGGAAAGCCCGCAGCCCCAAAGTCTGGGTGGCAATGCAAGTAGTTCCCAGAGGCGTTCATAAAAAGCAAGGGTTGTTCTGGCTGCCACCTTGGCTGTGGGAGTCAGCTGCGGACGTTGGGCATATTGGAGGCCGGTGCTGGGGAAAAGTGAAAAAAGGTGCTTCTGGGAATAGAGTGGCCAGGAAAGCCCGCAGCCCCAAAGTCTGGGTGGCAATGCAAGTAGTTCCCAGAGGTGTTCATAAAAAGCAAGAGTTGTTCTGGCTGCCACCTTGACTGTGGGAGTCAGCTGCGGACGTTCGGCATATTGGAGGCCGGTGCTGGGAAAAAGTGAAAAAAAGGTGCTTTTGAGGATAGAGTGGCCAGGAAAGCCCGCAGCCCCAAAGTCTGGGTGGCAATGCAAGTAGTTCCCAGAGGCGTTCATAAAAAGCAAGGGTTGTTCTGGCTGCCACCTTGGCTGTGGGAGTCAGCTCCGGACGTTCGCCATATTGGAGGCGAGTGCTGGGAAAAAGTGAAAAAAAGGTGCTTTTGAGGATAGGGTGGCCAGGAAAGCCCGCAGCCCCAAAGTCTGGGTGGCAATGCAAGTAGTTCCCAGAGGCGTTCATAAAAAGCAAGGGTTGTTCTGGCTGCCACCTTGGCTGTGGGAGTCAGCTGCGGACGTTGGGCATATTGGAGGCCGATGCTGGGAAAAAGTGAAAAAAAGGTGCTTTTGAGGATAGGGTGGCCAGGAAAGCCCGCAGCCCCAAAGTCTGGGTGGCAATGCAAGTAGTTCCCAGAGGCGTTCATAAAAAGCAAGGGTTGTTCTGGCTGCCACCTTGGCTGTGGGAGTCAGCTGCGGACGTTCGGCATATTGGAGGCCGGTGCTGGGGAAAAGTGAAAAAAGGTGCTTCTGGGAATAGAGTGGCCAGGAAAGCCCGCAGCCCCAAAGTCTGGGTGGCAATGCAAGTAGTTTCCAGAGGCGTTCATAAAAAGCAAGGGTTGTTCTGGCTGCCACCTTGGCTGTGGGAGTCAGCTCCGGACGTTGGGCATATTGGAGGCTGATGCTGGGAAAAAGTGAAAAAAAGGTGCTTTTGAGGATAGGTTGGCCAGGAAAGCCCGCAGCCCCAAAGTCTGGGTGGCAATGCAAGTAGTTCCCAGAGGCGTTCATAAAAAGCAAGAGTTGTTCTGGCTGCCACCTTGGCTGTGGGAGTCAGCTGCGGACGTTCGCCATATTGGAGGCCGGTGCTGGGAAAAAGTGAAAAAAAGGTGCTTTTGAGGATAGGGTGGCCAGGAAAGCCCGCAGCCCCAAAGTCTGGGTGGCAATGCAAGTAGTTCCCAGAGGCGTTCATAAAAAGCAAGGGTTGTTCTGGCTGCCACCTTGGCTGTGGGAGTCAGCTGCGGACGTTCGGCATATTGGAGGCCGGTGCTGGGGAAAAGTGAAAAAAAGGTGCTTTTGAGGATAGAGTGGCCAGGAAAGCCCGCAGCCCCAAAGTCTGGGTGGCAATGCAAGTAGTTCCCAGAGGCGTTCATAAAAAGCAAGAGTTGTTCTGGCTGCCACCTTGGCTGTGGGAGTCAGCTCCGGACGTTCGCCATATTGGAGGCCTGTGCTGGGAAAAAGTGAAAAAAAGGTGCTTTTGAGGATAGAGTGGCCAGGAAAGCCCGCAGCCCCAAAGTCTGGGTGGCAATGCAAGTAGTTCCCAGAGGCGTTCATAAAAAGCAAGGGTTGTTCTGGCTGCCACCTTGGCTGTGGGAGTCAGCTCCTGACGTTGGGCATATTGGAGGCTGATGCTGGGAAAAAGTGAAAAAAAGGTGCTTTTGAGAATAGAGTGGCCAGGAAAGCCCGCAGCCCCAAAGTCTGGGTGGCAATGCAAGTAGTTCCCAGAGGCGTTCATAAAAAGCAAGGGTTGTTCTGGCTGCCACCTTGGCTGTGGGAGTCAGCTGCGGACTTTCGGCATATTGGAGGCCTGTGCTGGGAAAAAGTGAAAAAAAGGTGCTTTTGAGGATAGGGTGGCCAGGAAAGCCCGCAGCCCCAAAGTCTGGGTGGCAATGCAAGTAGTTCCCAGAGGCGTTCATAAAAAGCAAGGGTTGTTCTGGCTGCCACCTTGGCTGTGGGAGTCAGCTCCGGACGTTCGCCATATTGGAGGCTGATGCTGGGAAAAAGTGAAAAAAAGGTGCTTTTGAGAATAGAGTGGCCAGGAAAGCCCGCAGCCCCAAAGTCTGGGTGGCAATGGAAGTAGTTCCCAGAGGCGTTCATAAAAAGCAAGAGTTGTTCTGGCTGCCACCTTGGCTGTGGGAGTCAGCTGCGGACGTTCAGCATATTGGAGGCCGGTGCTGGGAAAAAGTGAAAAAAAGGTGCTTTTGAGGATAGGGTGGCCAGGAAAGCCCGCAGCCCCAAAGTCTGGGTGGCAATGCAAGTAGTTCCCAGAGGCGTTCATAAAAAGCAAGGGTTGTTCTGGCTGCCACCTTGGCTGTGGGAGTCAGCTGCGGACGTTCGGCATATTGGAGGCCGGTGCTGGGGAAAAGTGAAAAAAGGTGCTTCTGGGAATAGAGTGGCCAGGAAAGCCCGCAGCCCCAAAGTCTGGGTGGCAATGCAAGTAGTTCCCAGAGGCGTTCATAAAAAGCAAGGGTTGTTCTGGCTGCCACCTTGGCTGTGGGAGTCAGCTGCGGACGTTCGCCATATTGGAGGCCGGTGCTGGGAAAAAGTGAAAAAAAGGTGCTTTTGAGGATAGAGTGGCCAGGAAAGCCCGCAGCCCCAAAGTCTGGGTGGCAATGCAAGTAGTTCCCAGAGGCGTTCATAAAAAGCAAGGGTTGTTCTGGCTGCCACCTTGGCTGAGGGAGCGAGGCCAGGACGTTCGGCATATTAGAGGCCGGTGCTGGGGAAAAGTGAAAAAAAGGTTCTTTGGAGGATAGGGTGGCCAGGAAAGCCCGCAGCCCCAAAGTCTGGGTGGCAATGCAAGTAGTTCCCAGAGGCGTTCATAAAAAGCAAGGGTTGTTCTGGCTGCCACCTTGGCTGTGGGAGTCAGCTGCGGACGTTCGGCATATTAGAGGCCGATGCTGGGGAAAAGTGAAAAAAAGGTGCTTTTGAGGATAGGGTGGCCAGGAAAGCCCGCAGCCCCAAAGTCTGGGTGGCAATGCAAGTAGTTCCCAGAGGCGTTCATAAAAAGCAAGGGTTGTTCTGGCTGCCACCTTGGCTGTGGGAGTCAGCTCCGGACATTCGGCATATTGGAGGCCGGTGCTGGGGAAAAGTGAAAAAAGGTGCTTCTGGGAATAGAGTGGCCAGGAAAGCCCGCAGCCCCAAAGTCTGGGTGGCAATGCAAGTAGTTTCCAGAGGCGTTCATAAAAAGCAAGGGTTGTTCTGGCTGCCACCTTGTCTGTGGGAGTCAGCTCCGGACGTTCGGCATATTGGAGGCTGATGCTGGGAAAAAGTGAAAAAAAGGTGCTTTTGAGAATAGAGTGGCCAGGAAAGCCCGCAGCCCCAAAGTCTGGGTGGCAATGCAAGTAGTTCCCAGAGGCGTTCATAAAAAGCAAGGGTTGTTCTGGCTGCCACCTTGGCTGTGGGAGTCAGCTGCGGACGTTCGGCATATTGGAGGCCGGTGCTGGGGAAAAGTGAAAAAAAGGTGCTTTTGAGGATAGGGTGGCCAGGAAAGCCCGCAGCCCCAAAGTCTGGGTGGCAATGCAAGTAGTTCCCAGAGGCGTTCATAAAAAGCAAGGGTTGTTCTGGCTGCCACCTTGGCTGTGGGAGTCAGCTGCGGACGTTGGGCATATTGGAGGCCGGTGCTGGGGAAAAGTGAAAAAAGGTGCTTCTGGGAATAGAGTGGCCAGGAAAGCCCGCAGCCCCAAAGTCTGGGTGGCAATGCAAGTAGTTCCCAGAGGTGTTCATAAAAAGCAAGAGTTGTTCTGGCTGCCACCTTGACTGTGGGAGTCAGCTGCGGACGTTCGGCATATTGGAGGCCGGTGCTGGGAAAAAGTGAAAAAAAGGTGCTTTTGAGGATAGGTTGGCCAGGAAAGCCCGCAGCCCCAAAGTCTGGGTGGCAATGCAAGTAGTTCCCAGAGGCGTTCATAAAAAGCAAGGGTTGTTCTGGCTGCCACCTTGGCTGTGGGAGTCAGCTCCGGACGTTCGCCATATTGGAGGCGAGTGCTGGGAAAAAGTGAAAAAAAGGTGCTTTTGAGGATAGGGTGGCCAGGAAAGCCCGCAGCCCCAAAGTCTGGGTGGCAATGCAAGTAGTTCCCAGAGGCGTTCATAAAAAGCAAGGGTTGTTCTGGCTGCCACCTTGGCTGTGGGAGTCAGCTGCGGACGTTGGGCATATTGGAGGCCGATGCTGGGAAAAAGTGAAAAAAAGGTGCTTTTGAGGATAGGGTGGCCAGGAAAGCCCGCAGCCCCAAAGTCTGGGTGGCAATGCAAGTAGTTCCCAGAGGCGTTCATAAAAAGCAAGGGTTGTTCTGGCTGCCACCTTGGCTGTGGGAGTCAGCTGCGGACGTTCGGCATATTGGAGGCCGGTGCTGGGGAAAAGTGAAAAAAGGTGCTTCTGGGAATAGAGTGGCCAGGAAAGCCCGCAGCCCCAAAGTCTGGGTGGCAATGCAAGTAGTTTCCAGAGGTGTTCATAAAAAGCAAGGGTTGTTCTGGCTGCCACCTTGGCTGTGGGAGTCAGCTCCGGACGTTGGGCATATTGGAGGCTGATGCTGGGAAAAAGTGAAAAAAAGGTGCTTTTGAGGATAGGTTGGCCAGGAAAGCCCGCAGCCCCAAAGTCTGGGTGGCAATGCAAGTAGTTCCCAGAGGCGTTCATAAAAAGCAAGAGTTGTTCTGGCTGCCACCTTGGCTGTGGGAGTCAGCTGCGGACGTTCGCCATATTGGAGGCCGGTGCTGGGAAAAAGTGAAAAAAAGGTGCTTTTGAGGATAGGGTGGCCAGGAAAGCCCGCAGCCCCAAAGTCTGGGTGGCAATGCAAGTAGTTCCCAGAGGCGTTCATAAAAAGCAAGGGTTGTTCTGGCTGCCACCTTGGCTGTGGGAGTCAGCTGCGGACGTTCGGCATATTGGAGGCCGGTGCTGGGGAAAAGTGAAAAAAGGTGCTTCTGGGAATAGAGTGGCCAGGAAAGCCCGCAGCCCCAAAGTCTGGGTGGCAATGCAAGTAGTTCCCAGAGGTGTTCATAAAAAGCAAGGGTTGTTCTGGCTGCCACCTTGGCTGTGGGAGTCAGCTGCGGACGTTCGGCATATTGGAGGCCGGTGCTGGGGAAAAGTGAAAAGAAGGTGCTTTTGAGGATAGGGTGGCCAGGAAAGCCCGCAGCCCCAAAGTCTGGGTGGCAATGCAAGTAGTTCCCAGAGGCGTTCATAAAAAGCAAGGGTTGTTCTGGCTGCCACCTTGGCTGTGGGAGTCAGCTCCGGACGTTCGCCATATTGGAGGCCGGTGCTGGGAAAAAGTGAAAAAAAGGTGCTTTTGAGAATAGAGTGGCCAGGAAAGCCCGCAGCCCCAAAGTCTGGGTGGCAATGCAAGTAGTTCCCACAGGCGTTCATAAAAAGCAAGGGTTGTTCTGGCTGCCACCTTGGCTGTGGGAGCGAGGCCAGGACGTTCGGCATATTAGAGGCCGGTGCTGGGAAAAAGTGAAAAAAAGGTTCTTTGGAGGATAGGGTGGCCAGGAAAGCCCGCAGCCCCAAAGTCTGGGTGGCAATGCAAGTAGTTCCCAGAGGCGTTCATAAAAAGCAAGGGTTGTTCTGGCTGCCACCTTGGCTGTGGGAGTCAGCTGCGGACGTTCGGCATATTGGAGGCCGGTGCTGGGGAAAAGTGAAAAAAATGTGCTTTTGAGGATAGAGTGGCCAGGAAAGCCCGCAGCCCCAAAGTCTGGGTGGCAATGCAAGTAGTTCCCAGAGGCGTTCATAAAAAGCAAGGGTTGTTCTGGCTGCCACCTTGGCTGTGGGAGTCAGCTCCGGACGTTCGGCATATTGGAGGCTGATGCTGGGAAAAAGTGAAAAAAAGCTGCTTTTGAGAATAGAGTGGCCAGGAAAGCCCGCAGCCCCAAAGTCTGGGTGGCAATGCAAGTAGTTCCCAGAGGTGTTCATAAAAAGCAAGGGTTGTTCTGGCTGCCACCTTGGCTGTGGGAGTCAGCTCCGGACGTTCGGCATATTGGAGGCCGGTGCTGGGGAAAAGTGAAAAAAAGGTGCTTTTGAGGATAGAGTGGCCAGGAAAGCCCGCAGCCCCAAAGTCTGGGTGGCAATGCAAGTAGTTCCCAGAGGCGTTCATAAAAAGCAAGGGTTGTTCTGGCTGCCACCTTGGGTGTGGGAGCCAGGCCAGGCCGTTCGGCATATTGGAGGCCGATGCTGGGAAAAATTGAAAAAAAGGTGCTTTTGAGGATAGGGTGGCCAGGAAAGCCCGCAGCCCCAAAGTCTGGGTGGCAATGCAAGTAGTTCCCAGAGGCGTTCATAAAAAGCAAGAGTTGTTCTGGCTGCCACCTTGGCTGTGGGAGTCAGCTGCGGACGTTCGGCATATTGGAGGCCGATGCTGGGGAAAAGTGAAAAAAAGGTGCTTTTGAGGATAGAGTGGCCAGGAAAGCCCGCAGCCCCAAAGTCTGGGTGGCAATGCAAGTAGTTCCCAGAGGCGTTCATAAAAAGCAAGGGTTGTTCTGGCTGCCACCTTGGCTGTGGGAGTCAGCTGCGGACGTTCGGCATATTGGAGGCCGGTGCTGGGGAAAAGTGAAAAAAGGTGCTTCTGGGAATAGAGTGGCCAGGAAAGCCCGCAGCCCCAAAGTCTGGGTGGCAATGCAAGTAGTTTCCAGAGGTGTTCATAAAAAGCAAGGGTTGTTCTGGCTGCCACCTTGGCTGTGGGAGTCAGCTCCGGACGTTGGGCATATTGGAGGCTGATGCTGGGAAAAAGTGAAAAAAAGCTGCTTTTGAGAATAGAGTGGCCAGGAAAGCCCGCAGCCCCAAAGTCTGGGTGGCAATGCAAGTAGTTCCCAGAGGCGTTCATAAAAAGCAAGAGTTGTTCTGGCTGCCACCTTGGCTGTGGGAGTCAGCTGCGGACGTTCGCCATATTGGAGGCCGGTGCTGGGAAAAAGTGAAAAAAAGGTGCTTTTGAGGATAGGGTGGCCAGGAAAGCCCGCAGCCCCAAAGTCTGGGTGGCAATGCAAGTAGTTCCCAGAGGCGTTCATAAAAAGCAAGGGTTGTTCTGGCTGCCACCTTGGCTGTGGGAGTCAGCTGCGGACGTTCGCCATATTGGAGGCCGGTGCTGGGGAAAAGTGAAAAAAGGTGCTTCTGGGAATAGAGTGGCCAGGAAAGCCCGCAGCCCCAAAGTCTGGGTGGCAATGCAAGTAGTTCCCAGAGGTGTTTATAAAAAGCAAGGGTTGTTCTGGCTGCCACCTTGGCTGTGGGAGTCAGCTGCGGACGTTCGGCATATTGGAGGCCGGTGCTGGGGAAAAGTGAAAAGAAGGTGCTTTTGAGGATAGGGTGGCCAGGAAAGCCCGCAGCCCCAAAGTCTGGGTGGCAATGCAAGTAGTTCCCAGAGGCGTTCATAAAAAGCAAGGGTTGTTCTGGCTGCCACCTTGGCTGTGGGAGTCAGCTCCGGACGTTCGCCATATTGGAGGCCGGTGCTGGGAAAAAGTGAAAAAAAGGTGCTTTTGAGAATAGAGTGGCCAGGAAAGCCCGCAGCCCCAAAGTCTGGGTGGCAATGCAAGTAGTTCCCAGAGGCGTTCATAAAAAGCAAGGGTTGTTCTGGCTGCCACCTTGGCTGTGGGAGCGAGGCCAGGACGTTCGGCATATTGGAGGCCGGTGCTGGGGAAAAGTGAAAAAAAGGTTCTTTGGAGGATAGGGTGGCCAGGAAAGCCCGCAGCCCCAAAGTCTGGGTGGCAATGCAAGTAGTTCCCAGAGGCGTTCATAAAAAGCAAGGGTTGTTCTGGCTGCCACCTTGGCTGTGGGAGTCAGCTCCGGACGTTCGGCATATTGGAGGCTGATGCTGGGAAAAAGTGAAAAAAAGCTGCTTTTGAGAATAGAGTGGCCAGGAAAGCCCGCAGCCCCAAAGTCTGGGTGGCAATGCAAGTAGTTCCCAGAGGCGTTCATAAAAAGCAAGGGTTGTTCTGGCTGCCACCTTGGGTGTGGGAGCCAGGCCAGGACGTTCGGCATATTGGAGGCCGATGCTGGGAAAAAGTGAAAAAAAGGTGCTTTTGAGGATAGGGTGGCCAGGAAAGCCCGCAGCCCAAAAGTCTGGGTGGCAATGCAAGTAGTTCCCAGACGCGTTCATAAAAAGCAAGGGTTGTTCTGGCTGCCACCTTGGCTGTGGGAGTCAGCTGCGGATTTTCGGCATATTGGAGGCCGGTGCTGGGGAAAAGTGAAAAAAGGTGCTTCTGGGAATAGAGTGGCCAGGAAAGCCCGCAGCCCCAAAGTCTGGGTGGCAATGCAAGTAGTTCCCAGAGGTGTTCATAAAAAGCAAGGGTTGTTCTGGCTGCCACCTTGGCTGTGGGAGTCAGCTGCGGACGTTCAGCATATTGGAGGCCGGTGCTGGGGAAAAGTGAAAAAAAGGTGCTTTTGAGGATAGAGTGGCCAGGAAAGCCCGCAGCCCCAAAGTCTGGGTGGCAATGCAAGTAGTTCCCAGAGGCGTTCATAAAAAGCAAGGGTTGTTCTGGCTGCCACCTTGGGTGTGGGAGCCAGGCCAGGACGTTCGGCATATTGGAGGCCGATGCTGGGAAAAATTGAAAAAAAGGTGCTTTTGAGGATAGGGTGGCCAGGAAAGCCCGCAGCCCCAAAGTCTGGGTGGCAATGCAAGTAGTTCCCAGAGGCGTTCATAAAAAGCAAGAGTTGTTCTGGCTGCCACCTTGGCTGTGGGAGTCAGCTGCGGACGTTCGGCATATTGGAGGCCGATGCTGGGGAAAAGTGAAAAAAAGGTGCTTTTGAGGATAGAGTGGCCAGGAAAGCCCGCAGCCCCAAAGTCTGGGTGGCAATGCAAGTAGTTCCCAGAGGCGTTCATAAAAAGCAAGGGTTGTTCTGGCTGCCACCTTGGCTGTGGGAGTCATCTGCGGACGTTTGGCATATTGGAGGCCGGTGCTGGGGAAAAGTGAAAAAAGGTGCTTCTGGGAATAGAGTGGCCAGGAAAGCCCGCAGCCCCAAAGTCTGGGTGGCAATGCAAGTAGTTCCCAGAGGCGTTCATAAAAAGCAAGAGTTGTTCTGGCTGCCACCTTGGCTGTGGGAGCGAGGCCAGGACGTTCGGCATATTAGAGGCCGGTGCTGGGAAAAAGTGAAAAGAAGGTGCTTTTGAGGATAGGGTGGCCAGGAAAGCCCGCAGCCCCAAAGTCTGGGTGGCAATGCAAGTAGTTCCCAGAGGCGTTCATAAAAAGCAAGGGTTGTTCTGGCTGCCACCTTGGCTGTGGGAGTCAGCTGCGGACGTTCGCCATATTGGAGGCCGGTGCTGGGAAAAAGTGAAAAAAAGGTGCTTTTGAGAATAGAGTGGCCAGGAAAGCCCGCAGCCCCAAAGTCTGGGTGGCAATGCAAGTAGTTCCCAGAGGCGTTCATAAAAAGCAAGGGTTGTTCTGGCTGCCACCTTGGCTGTGGGAGCGAGGCCAGGACGTTCGGCATATTGGAGGCCGATGCTGGGGAAAAGTGAAAAAAAGGTGCTTTTGAGGATAGGGTGGCCAGGAAAGCCCGCAGCCCCAAAGTCTGGGTGGCAATGCAAGTAGTTCCCAGAGGCGTTCATAAAAAGCAAGGGTTGTTCTGGCTGCCACCTTGGCTGTGGGAGTCAGCTGCGGACGTTCGGCATATTGGAGGCCGGTGCTGGGGAAAAGTGAAAAAAGGTGCTTCTGGGAATAGAGTGGCCAGGAAAGCCCGCAGCCCCAAAGTCTGGGTGGCAATGCAAGTAGTTCCCAGAGGTGTTCATAAAAAGCAAGGGTTGTTCTGGCTGCCACCTTGGCTGTGGGAACAAGGCCAGGACGTTCGGCATATTGGAGGCCGGTGCTGGGGAAAAGTGAAAAAAAGGTGCTTTTGAGGATAGAGTGGCCAGGAAAGCCCGCAGCCCCAAAGTCTGGGTGGCAATGCAAGTAGTTCCCAGAGGCGTTCATAAAAAGCAAGGGTTGTTCTGGCTGCCACCTTGGCTGTGGGAGTCAGCTGCGGACGTTCGCCATATTGGAGGCCGGTGCTGGGAAAAAGTGAAAAAAAGGTGCTTTTGAGAATAGAGTGGCCAGGAAAGCCCGCAGCCCCAAAGTCTGGGTGGCAATGCAAGTAGTTCCCAGAGGCGTTCATAAAAAGCAAGGGTTGTTCTGGCTGCCACCTTGGCTGTGGGAGTCAGCTCCGGACGTTCGCCATATTGGAGGCGAGTGCTGGGAAAAAGTGAAAAAAAGGTGCTTTTGAGAATAGAGTGGCCAGGAAAGCCCGCAGCCCCAAAGTCTGGGTGGCAATGCAAGTAGTTTCCAGAGGCGTTCATAAAAAGCAAGGGTTGTTCTGGCTGCCACCTTGGCTGTGGGAGTCATCTGCGGACGTTTGGCATATTGGAGGCCGGTGCTGGGGAAAAGTGAAAAAAGGTGCTTCTGGGAATAGAGTGGCCAGGAAAGCCCGCAGCCCCAAAGTCTGGGTGGCAATGCAAGTAGTTCCCAGAGGCGTTCATAAAAAGCAAGGGTTGTTCTGGCTGCCACCTTGGCTGTGGGAGCGAGGCCAGGACGTTCGGCATATTAGAGGCCGGTGCTGGGAAAAAGTGAAAAGAAGGTGCTTTTGAGGATAGGGTGGCCAGGAAAGCCCGCAGCCCCAAAGTCTGGGTGGCAATGCAAGTAGTTCCCAGAGGCGTTCATAAAAAGCAAGGGTTGTTCTGGCTGCCACCTTGGCTGTGGGAGTCAGCTGCGGACGTTCGCCATATTGGAGGCCGGTGCTGGGAAAAAGTGAAAAAAAGGTGCTTTTGAGAATAGAGTGGCCAGGAAAGCCCGCAGCCCCAAAGTCTGGGTGGCAATGCAAGTAGTTCCCAGAGGCGTTCATAAAAAGCAAGGGTTGTTCTGGCTGCCACCTTGGCTGTGGGAGCGAGGCCAGGACGTTCGGCATATTGGAGGCCGATGCTGGGGAAAAGTGAAAAAAAGGTGCTTTTGAGGATAGGGTGGCCAGGAAAGCCCGCAGCCCCAAAGTCTGGGTGGCAATGCAAGTAGTTCCCAGAGGCGTTCATAAAAAGCAAGGGTTGTTCTGGCTGCCACCTTGGCTGTGGGAGTCAGCTGCGGACGTTCGGCATATTGGAGGCCGGTGCTGGGGAAAAGTGAAAAAAGGTTCTTCTGGGAATAGAGTGGCCAGGAAAGCCCGCAGCCCCAAAGTCTGGGTGGCAATGCAAGTAGTTCCCAGAGGCGTTCATAAAAAGCAAGGGTTGTTCTGGCTGCCACCTTGGCTGTGGGAACAAGGCCAGGACGTTCGGCATATTGGAGGCCGGTGCTGGGGAAAAGTGAAAAAAAGGTGCTTTTGAGGATAGAGTGGCCAGGAAAGCCCGCAGCCCCAAAGTCTGGGTGGCAATGCAAGTAGTTCCCAGAGGCGTTCATAAAAAGCAAGGGTTGTTCTGGCTGCCACCTTGGCTGTGGGAGTCAGCTGCGGACGTTCGCCATATTGGAGGCCGGTGCTGGGAAAAAGTGAAAAAAAGGTGCTTTTGAGAATAGAGTGGCCAGGAAAGCCCGCAGCCCCAAAGTCTGGGTGGCAATGCAAGTAGTTCCCAGAGGCGTTCATAAAAAGCAAGGGTTGTTCTGGCTGCCACCTTGGCTGTGGGAGTCAGCTCCGGACGTTCGGCATATTGGAGGCCGGTGCTGGGAAAAAGTGAAAAAAAGGTGCTTTTGAGAATAGAGTGGCCAGGAAAGCCCGCAGCCCCAAAGTCTGGGTGGCAATGCAAGTAGTTTCCAGAGGCGTTCATAAAAAGCAAGGGTTGTTCTGGCTGCCACCTTGGCTGTGGGAGTCAGCTCCGGACGTTCGGCATATTGGAGGCTGATGCTGGGAAAAAGTGAAAAAAAGCTGCTTTTGAGAATAGAGTGGCCAGGAAAGCCCGCAGCCCCAAAGTCTGGGTGGCAATGCAAGTAGTTCCCAGAGGCGTTCATAAAAAGCAAGGGTTGTTCTGGCTGCCACCTTGGCTGTGGGAGTCAGCTGCGGACGTTCGCCATATTGGAGGCCGGTGCTGGGGAAAAGTGAAAAAAAGGTGCTTTTGAGGATAGGGTGGCCAGGAAAGCCCGCAGCCCCAAAGTCTGGGTGGCAATGCAAGTAGTTCCCAGAGGCGTTCATAAAAAGCAAGGGTTGTTCTGGCTGCCACCTTGGCTGTGGGAGTCAGCTCCGGACGTTCGCCATATTGGAGGCCTGTGCTGGGAAAAAGTGAAAAAAAGGTGCTTTTGAGGATAGGGTGGCCAGGAAAGCCCGCAGCCCCAAAGTCTGGGTGGCAATGCAAGTAGTTCCCAGAGGCGTTCATAAAAAGCAAGGGTTGTCCTGGCTGCCACCTTGGCTGTGGGAGTCAGCTGCGGACGTTGGGCATATTGGAGGCCGGTGCTGGGGAAAAGTGAAAAAAGGTGCTTCTGGGAATAGAGTGGCCAGGAAAGCCCGCAGCCCCAAAGTCTGGGTGGCAATGCAAGTAGTTCCCAGAGGTGTTCATAAAAAGCAAGAGTTGTTCTGGCTGCCACCTTGACTGTGGGAGTCAGCTCCGGACGTTCGCCATATTGGAGGCCGGTGCTGGGGAAAAGTGAAAAAAAGGTGCTTTTGAGGATAGGGTGGCCAGGAAAGCCCGCAGCCCCAAAGTCTGGGTGGCAATGCAAGTAGTTCCCAGAGGCGTTCATAAAAAGCAAGGGTTGTTCTGGCTGCCACCTTGGCTGTGGGAGTCAGCTCCGGACGTTGGGCATATTGGAGGCTGATGCTGGGAAAAAGTGAAAAAAAGCTGCTTTTGAGAATAGAGTGGCCAGGAAAGCCCGCAGCCCCAAAGTCTGGGTGGCAATGCAAGTAGTTCCCAGAGGCGTTCATAAAAAGCAAGGGTTGTTCTGGCTGCCACCTTGGCTGTGGGAGTCAGCTCCGGACGTTCGCCATATTGGAGGCGAGTGCTGGGAAAAAGTGAAAAAAAGGTGCTTTTGAGGATAGGGTGGCCAGGAAAGCCCGCAGCCCCAAAGTCTGGGTGGCAATGCAAGTAGTTCCCAGAGGCGTTCATAAAAAGCAAGGGTTGTTCTGGCTGCCACCTTGGCTGTGGGAGTCAGCTGCGGACGTTGGGCGTATTGGAGGCCGATGCTGGGAAAAAGTGAAAAAAAGGTGCTTTTGAGGATAGGGTGGCCAGGAAAGCCCGCAGCCCCAAAGTCTGGGTGGCAATGCAAGTAGTTCCCAGAGGCGTTCATAAAAAGCAAGGGTTGTTCTGGCTGCCACCTTGGCTGTGGGAGTCAGCTCCGGACGTTCGGCATATTGGAGGCCGGTGCTGGGGAAAAGTGAAAAAAGGTGCTTCTGGGAATAGAGTGGCCAGGAAAGCCCGCAGCCCCAAAGTCTGGGTGGCAATGCAAGTAGTTTCCAGAGGTGTTCATAAAAAGCAAGGGTTGTTCTGGCTGCCACCTTGGCTGTGGGAGTCAGCTCCGGACGTTGGGCATATTGGAGGCTGATGCTGGGAAAAAGTGAAAAAAAGCTGCTTTTGAGAATAGAGTGGCCAGGAAAGCCCGCAGCCCCAAAGTCTGGGTGGCAATGCAAGTAGTTCCCAGAGGCGTTCATAAAAAGCAAGAGTTGTTCTGGCTGCCACCTTGGCTGTGGGAGTCAGCTGCGGACGTTCGCCATATTGGAGGCCGGTGCTGGGAAAAAGTGAAAAAAAGGTGCTTTTGAGGATAGGGTGGCCAGGAAAGCCCGCAGCCCCAAAGTCTGGGTGGCAATGCAAGTAGTTCCCAGAGGCGTTCATAAAAAGCAAGGGTTGTTCTGGCTGCCACCTTGGCTGTGGGAGTCAGCTCCGGACGTTCGGCATATTGGAGGCCGGTGCTGGGGAAAAGTGAAAAAAGGTGCTTCTGGGAATAGAGTGGCCAGGAAAGCCCGCAGCCCCAAAGTCTGGGTGGCAATGCAAGTAGTTCCCAGAGGTGTTCATAAAAAGCAAGGGTTGTTCTGGCTGCCACCTTGGCTGTGGGAGTCAGCTGCGGACGTTCGGCATATTGGAGGCCGGTGCTGGGGAAAAGTGAAAAGAAGGTGCTTTTGAGGATAGGGTGGCCAGGAAAGCCCGCAGCCCCAAAGTCTGGGTGGCAATGCAAGTAGTTCCCAGAGGCGTTCATAAAAAGCAAGGGTTGTTCTGGCTGCCACCTTGGCTGTGGGAGCGAGGCCAGGACGTTCGGCATATTAGAGGCCGGTGCTGGGGAAAAGTGAAAAAAAAGGTTCTTTGGAGGATAGGGTGGCCAGGAAAGCCCGCAGCCCCAAAGTCTGGGTGGCAATGCAAGTAGTTCCCAGAGGCGTTCATAAAAAGCAAGGGTTGTTCTGGCTGCCACCTTGGCTGTGGGAGTCAGCTGCGGACGTTCGCCATATTGGAGGCCGGTGCTGGGAAAAAGTGAAAAAAAGGTGCTTTTGAGAATAGAGTGGCCAGGAAAGCCCGCAGCCCCAAAGTCTGGGTGGCAATGCAAGTAGTTCCCAGAGGCGTTCATAAAAAGCAAGGGTTGTTCTGGCTGCCACCTTGGCTGTGGGAGTCAGCTGCGGATTTTCGGCATATTGGAGGCCGGTGCTGGGGAAAAGTGAAAAAAGGTGCTTCTGGGAATAGAGTGGCCAGGAAAGCCCGCAGCCCCAAAGTCTGGGTGGCAATGCAAGTAGTTCCCAGAGGTGTTCATAAAAAGCAAGGGTTGTTCTGGCTGCCACCTTGGCTGTGGGAGTCAGCTCCGGACGTTCGGCATATTGGAGGCCGGTGCTGGGGAAAAGTGAAAAAAAGGTGCTTTTGAGGATAGAGTGGCCAGGAAAGCCCGCAGCCCCAAAGTCTGGGTGGCAATGCAAGTAGTTCCCAGAGGCGTTCATAAAAAGCAAGGGTTGTTCTGGCTGCCACCTTGGCTGTGGGAGTCAGCTGCGGATTTTCGGCATATTGGAGGCCGGTGCTGGGGAAAAGTGAAAAAAGGTCCTTCTGGGAATAGAGTGGCCAGGAAAGCCCGCAGCCCCAAAGTCTGGGTGGCAATGCAAGTAGTTTCCAGAGGTGTTCATAAAAAGCAAGGGTTGTTCTGGCTGCCACCTTGGCTGTGGGAGTCAGCTGCGGACGTTGGGCATATTGGAGGCTGATGCTGGGAAAAAGTGAAAAAAAGGTGCTTTTGAGAATAGAGTGGCCAGGAAAGCCCGCAGCCCCAAAGTCTGGGTGGCAATGCAAGTAGTTCCCAGAGGCGTTCATAAAAAGCAAGAGTTGTTCTGGCTGCCACCTTGGCTGTGGGAGTCAGCTGCGGACGTTCGGCATATTGGAGGCCGGTGCTGGGAAAAAGTGAAAAAAAGGTGCTTTTGAGGATAGGGTGGCCAGGAAAGCCCGCAGCCCCAAAGTCTGGTTGGCAATGCAAGTAGTTCCCAGAGGCGTTCATAAAAAGCAAGGGTTGTTCTGGCTGCCACCTTGGCTGTGGGAGTCAGCTGCGGACGTTCGGCATATTGGAGGCCGGTGCTGGGGAAAAGTGAAAAAAGGTGCTTCTGGGAATAGAGTGGCCAGGAAAGCCCGCAGCCCCAAAGTCTGGGTGGCAATGCAAGTAGTTCCCAGAGGTGTTCATAAAAAGCAAGGGTTGTTCTGGCTGCCACCTTGGCTGTGGGAGTCAGCTGCGGACGTTCGGCATATTGGAGGCCGGTGCTGGGAAAAAGTGAAAAGAAGGTGCTTTTGAGGATAGGGTGGCCAGGAAAGCCCGCAGCCCCAAAGTCTGGGTGGCAATGCAAGTAGTTCCCAGAGGCGTTCATAAAAAGCAAGGGTTGTTCTGGCTGCCACCTTGGCTGTGGGAGTCAGCTCCGGACGTTCGCCATATTGGAGGCCGGTGCTGGGAAAAAGTGAAAAAAAGGTGCTTTTGAGAATAGAGTGGCCAGGAAAGCCCGCAGCCCCAAAGTCTGGGTGGCAATGCAAGTAGTTCCCAGAGGCGTTCATAAAAAGCAAGGGTTGTTCTGGCTGCCACCTTGGCTGTGGGAGCGAGGCCAGGACGTTCGGCATATTGGAGGCCGGTGCTGGGGAAAAGTGAAAAAAAGGTTCTTTGGAGCATAGGGTGGCCAGGAAAGCCCGCAGCCCCAAAGTCTGGGTGGCAATGCAAGTAGTTCCCACAGGCGTTCATAAAAAGCAAGGGTTGTTCTGGCTGCCACCTTGGCTGTGGGAGTCAGCTGCGGACGTTCGGCATATTGGAGGCCGGTGCTGGGGAAAAGTGAAAAAAATGTGCTTTTGAGGATAGAGTGGCCAGGAAAGCCCGCAGCCCCAAAGTCTGGGTGGCAATGCAAGTAGTTCCCAGAGGCGTTCATAAAAAGCAAGGGTTGTTCTGGCTGCCACCTTGGCTGTGGGAGTCAGCTCCGGACGTTCGGCATATTGGAGGCTGATGCTGGGAAAAAGTGAAAAAAAGCTGCTTTTGAGAATAGAGTGGCCAGGAAAGCCCGCAGCCCCAAAGTCTGGGTGGCAATGCAAGTAGTTCCCAGAGGCGTTCATAAAAAGCAAGGGTTGTTCTGGCTGCCACCTTGGCTGTGGGAGTCAGCTGCGGACGTTCGCCATATTGGAGGCCGGTGCTGGGAAAAAGTGAAAAAAAGGTGCTTTTGAGAATAGAGTGGCCAGGAAAGCCCGCAGCCCCAAAGTCTGGGTGGCAATGCAAGTAGTTCCCAGAGGCGTTCATAAAAAGCAAGGGTTGTTCTGGCTGCCACCTTGGCTGTGGGAGCGAGGCCAGGACGTTCGGCATATTAGAGGCCGGTGCTGGGAAAAAGTGAAAAAAAGGTGCTTTTGAGGATAGAGTGGACAGGAAAGCCCGCAGCCCCAAAGTCTGGGTGGCAATGCAAGTAGTTCCCAGAGGCGTTCATAAAAAGCAAGGGTTGTTCTGGCTGCCACCTTGGCTGTGGGAGTCATCTGCGGACGTTTGGCATATTGGAGGCCGGTGCTGGGGAAAAGTGAAAAAAGGTGCTTCTGGGAATAGAGTGGCCAGGAAAGCCCGCAGCCCCAAAGTCTGGGTGGCAATGCAAGTAGTTCCCAGAGGCGTTCATAAAAAGCAAGGGTTGTTCTGGCTGCCACCTTGGCTGTGGGAGCGAGGCCAGGACGTTCGGCATATTAGAGGCCGGTGCTGGGAAAAAGTGAAAAGAAGGTGCTTTTGAGGATAGGGTGGCCAGGAAAGCCCGCAGCCCCAAAGTCTGGGTGGCAATGCAAGTAGTTCCCAGAGGCGTTCATAAAAAGCAAGGGTTGTTCTGGCTGCCACCTTGGCTGTGGGAGTCAGCTCCGGACGTTCGCGCCATATTGGAGGCCGGTGCTGGGAAAAAGTGAAAAAAAGGTGCTTTTGAGAATAGAGTGGCCAGGAAAGCCCGCAGCCCCAAAGTCTGGGTGGCAATGCAAGTAGTTCCCAGAGGCGTTCATAAAAAGCAAGGGTTGTTCTGGCTGCCACCTTGGCTGTGGGAGCGAGGCCAGGACGTTCGGCATATTAGAGGCCGGTGCTGGGAAAAAGTGAAAAAAAGGTGCTTTTGAGGATAGGGTGGCCAGGAAAGCCCGCAGCCCCAAAGTCTGGGTGGCAATGCAAGTAGTTCCCACAGGCGTTCATAAAAAGCAAGGGTTGTTCTGGCTGCCACCTTGGCTGTGGGAGTCAGCTGCGGACGTTCGGCATATTGGAGGCCGGTGCTGGGGAAAAGTGAAAAAAATGTGCTTTTGAGGATAGAGTGGCCAGGAAAGCCCGCAGCCCCAAAGTCTGGGTGGCAAGGCAAGTAGTTCCCAGAGGCGTTCATAAAAAGCAAGGGTTGTTCTGGCTGCCACCTTGGCTGTGGGAGTCAGGCCAGGACGTTCGGCATATTGGAGCGCTGATGCTGGGAAAAAGTGAAAAAAAGCTGCTTTTGAGGATAGTGTGGCCAGGAAAGCCCGCAGCCCCAAAGTCTGGGTGGCAATGCAAGTAGTTCCCAGAGGCGTTCATAAAAAGCAAGGGTTGTTCTGGCTGCCACCTTGGCTGTGGGAGTCAGCTGCGGACGTTCGGCATATTGGAGGCCGGTGCTGGGGAAAAGTGAAAAAAGGTGCTTCTGGGAATAGAGTGGCCAGGAAAGCCCGCAGCCCCAAAGTCTGGGTGGCAATGCAAGTAGTTCCCAGAGGTGTTCATAAAAAGCAAGGGTTGTTCTGGCTGCCACCTTGGCTGTGGGAACAAGGCCAGGACGTTCGGCATATTGGAGGCCGGTGCTGGGGAAAAGTGAAAAAAAGGTGCTTTTGAGGATAGGGTGGCCAGGAAAGCCCGCAGCCCCAAAGTCTGGGTGGCAATGCAAGTAGTTCCCAGAGGCGTTCATAAAAAGCAAGGGTTGTTCTGGCTGCCACCTTGGCTGTGGGAGTCAGCTGCGGACGTTCGGCATATTGGAGGCCGGTGCTGGGGAAAAGTGAAAAAAGGTGCTTCTGGGAATAGAGTGGCCAGGAAAGCCCGCAGCCCCAAAGTCTGGGTGGCAATGCAAGTAGTTCCCAGAGGTGTTCATAAAAAGCAAGGGTTGTTCTGGCTGCCACCTTGGCTGTGGGAACAAGGCCAGGACGTTCGGCATATTGGAGGCCGGTGCTGGGGAAAAGTGAAAAAAAGGTGCTTTTGAGGATAGAGTGGCCAGGAAAGCCCGCAGCCCCAAAGTCTGGGTGGCAATGCAAGTAGTTCCCAGAGGCGTTCATAAAAAGCAAGGGTTGTTTCTGGCTGCCACCTTGGCTGTGGGAGTCAGCTGCGGACGTTCGCCATATTGGAGGCCGGTGCTGGGAAAAAGTGAAAAAAAGGTGCTTTTGAGAATAGAGTGGCCAGGAAAGCCCGCAGCCCCAAAGTCTGGGTGGCAATGCAAGTAGTGTTCCCAGAGGCGTTCATAAAAAGCAAGGGTTGTTCTGGCTGCCACCTTGGCTGTGGGAGTCAGCTGCGGACGTTCGCCATATTGGAGGCCGGTGCTGGGAAAAAGTGAAAAAAAGGTGCTTTTGAGAATAGAGTGGCCAGGAAAGCCCGCAGCCCCCAAAGTCTGGGTGGCAATGCAAGTAGTTCCAGAGGCGTTCATAAAAAGCAAGGGTTGTTCTGGCTGCCACCCTTGCTTTTTATGAACGCCTCTGGGAACTACTTGCATTGCCACCCAGACTTTGGGGCTGCGGGCTTTCCTGGCCACTCTATTCTCAAAGCACCTTTTTTTCACTTTTTCCCAGCACCGGCCTCCAATATGGCGAACGTCCGCAGCTGACTCCACAGCCAAGGTGGCAGCCAGAACAACCCTTGCTTTTTATGAACGCCTCTGGGAACTACTTGCATTGCCACCCAGACTTTGGGGCTGCGGGCTTTCCTGGCCACTCTATTCTCAAAAGCACCTTTTTTTCACTTTTTCCCAGCACCGGCCTCCAATATGGCGAACGTCCGCAGCTGACTCCCACAGCCAAGGTGGCAGCCAGAAAACAACCCTTGCTTTTTATGAACGCCTCTGGGAACTACTTGCATTGCCACCCAGACTTTGGGGCTGCGGGCTTTCCTGGCCCACTCTATCCTCAAAAGCACCTTTTTTTCACTTTTCCCCAGCACCGGCCTCCAATATGCCGAACGTCCTGGCCTTGTTCCCACAGCCAAGGTGGCAGCCAGAACAACCCTTGCTTTTTATGAACACCTCTGGGAACTACTTGCATTGCCACCCAGACTTTGGGGCTGCGGCTTTCCTGGCCACTCTATTCCCAGAAGCACCTTTTTTCACTTTTCCCCCAGCACCGGCCTCCAAATATGCCGAACGTCCGCAGCTGACTCCCACAGCCAAGGTGGCAGCCAGAACAACCCTTGCTTTTTATGAACGCCTCTGGGAACTACTTGCATTGCCACCCAGACTTTGGGGCTGCGGGCTTTCCTGGCCACCCTATCCTCAAAAGCACCTTTTTTTCACTTTTTCCCAGCATCGGCCTCCAATATGCCGAACGTCCTGGCCTGGCTCCCACACCCAAGGTGGCAGCCAGAACAACCCTTGCTTTTTATGAACGCCTCTGGGAACTACTTGCATTGCCACCCAGACTTTGGGGCTGCGGGCTTTTCCTGGCCACTCTATTCTCAAAAGCACCTTTTTTTCACTTTTTCCCAGCACCGGCCTCCAATATGGCGAACGTCCGCAGCTGACTCCACACAGCCAAGGTGGCAGCCAGAACAACCCTTGCTTTTTATGACGCCTCTGGGAACTACTTGCATTGCCACCCAGACTTTGGGGCTGCGGGCTTTCCTGGCCACCTATTCTCAAAAGCAGCTTTTTTTTCACTTTTTCCCAGCATCAGCCTCCAATATGCCCGAACGGTCCGGAGCTGACTCCCACAGCCAAGGTGGCAGCCAGAACAACCCTTGCTTTTTATGAACGCCTCTGGGAACTACTTGCCTTGCCACCCAGACTTTGGGGCTGCGGGCTTTCCTGGCCACTCTATCCTCAAAAGCACATTTTTTTCACTTTTTCCCCAGCACCGGCCTCCAATATGCCGAACGTCCGCAGCTGACTCCCACAGCCAAGGTGGGCAGCCAGAACAACCCTTGCTTTTTTATGAACGCCTGTGGGAACTACTTGCATTGCCACCCAGACTTTGGGGCTGCGGGCTTTCCTGGCCACCCTATCCTCAAAAGCACCTTTTTTTCACTTTTTCCCAGCACCGGCCTCTAATATGTCCGAACGTCCTGGCCTCGCTCCCACAGCCAAGGTGGCAGCCAGAACAACCCTTGCTTTTTATGAACGCCTCTGGGAACTACTTGCATTGCCACCCAGACTTTGGGGCTGCGGGCTTTCCTGGCCACTCTATTCTCAAAAGCACCTTTTTTTCACTTTTTCCCAGCACCGGCCTCCAATATGGCGAACGTCCGGAGCTGACTCCCACAGCCAAGGTGGCAGCCAGAACAACCCTTGCTTTTTATGAACGCCTCTGGGAACTACTTGCATTGCCACCCAGACTTTGGGGCTGCGGGCTTTCCTGGCCACCCTATCCTCAAAAGCACCTTCTTTTCACTTTTTCCCAGCACCGGCCTCTAATATGCTCGAACGTCCTGGCCTCGCTCCCACAGCCAAGGTGGCAGCCAGAACAACCCTTGCTTTTTATGAACGCCTCTGGGAACTACTTGCATTGCCACCCAGACTTTGGGGCTGCGGGCTTTCCTGGCCACTCTATTCCCAGAAGCCACCTTTTTTCACTTTTCCCCAGCACCGGCCTCCAATATGCCAAACGTCCGCAGATGACTCCCACAGCCAAGGTGGCAGCCAGAACAACCCTTGCTTTTTATGAACGCCTCTGGGAACTACTTGCATTGCCACCCAGACTTTGGGGCTGCGGGCTTTCCTGTCCACTCTATCCTCAAAAGCACCTTTTTTTTCACTTTTTCCCCAGCACCGGCCTCTAATATGCCGAACGTCCTGGCCCTCGCTCCCACAGCCAAGGTGGCAGCCAGAACAACCCTTGCTTTTTATGAACGCCTCTGGGAACTACTTGCATTGCCACCCAGACTTTGGGGCTGCGGGCTTTCCTGGCCACTCTATTCTCAAAAGCACCTTTTTTTTCACTTTTTCCCAGCACCGGCCTCCAATATGGCGAACGTCCCGCAGCTGACTCCCACAGCCAAGGTGCGCAGCCAGATACAACCTTGCTTTTTATGAACGCCTCTGGGAACTACTTGCATTGCCACCCAGACTTTGGGGCTGCGGGCTTTCCTGGCCACTCTATTCTCAAAAGCAGCTTTTTTTCACTTTTTCCCAGCATCAGCCTCCAATAGTGCCGAACGTCCGGAGCTGACTCCCACAGCCAAGGTGGCAGCCAGAACAACCCTTGCTTTTTATGAACGCCTCTGGGAACTACTTGCATTGCCACCCAGACTTTGGGGCTGCGGGCTTTCCTGGCTCACTCTATCCTCAAAAGCACATTTTTTTCACTTTTCCCCAGCCACCGGCCTCCAATATGCCGAACGTCCGCAGCTGACTCCCACAGCCAAGGTGGCAGCCAGAACAACCCTTGCTTTTTATGAACGCCTGTGGGAACTACTTGCATTGCCACCCAGACTTTGGGGCTGCGGGCTTTTCCTGGCCACCCTATGCTCCAAAGAACCTTTTTTTCACTTTTCCCCAGCACCGGCCTCCAATATGCCGAACGTCCTGGCCTCGCTCTCCACAGCCAAGGTGGCAGCCAGAACAACCCTTTGCTTTTTATGAACGCCTCTGGGAACTACTTGCATTGCCACCCAGACTTTGGGGCTGCGGGCTTTCCTGGCCACTCTATTCTCAAAAGCACCTTTTTTTCACTTTTTCCCAGCACCGGCCTCCAATATGGCGAACGTCCGGAGCTGACTCCCACAGCCCAAGGTGGCAGCCAGAACAACCCTTGCTTTTTATGAACGCCTCTGGGAACTACTTGCATTGCCACCCAGACTTATGGGGCTGCGGGCTTTCCTGGCCACCCTATCCTCAAAAGCACCTTCTTTTCACTTTTTCCCAGCACCGGCCTCCAATATGCGAACGTCCGCAGCTGACTCCCAGCAGCCAAGGTGGCAGCCAGAACAACCCTTGCTTTTTATGAACGCCTCTGGGAACTACTTGCATTGCCACCCAGACTTTGCGGCTGCGGGCTTTCCTGGCCACTCTATTCCCAGAAGCACCTTTTTTCACTTTTCCCCAGCACCGGCCTCCAATATGCCGAACGTCCGGAGCTGACTCCCACAGCCAAGGTGGCAGCCAGAACAACCCTTGCTTTTTATGACGCCTCTGGGAACTACTTGCATTGCCAACCAGACTTTGGGGCTGCGGGCTTTCCTGGCCACCCTATCCTCAAAAGCACCTTTTTTTCACTTTTTCCCAGCACCGGCCTCCAATATGCCGAACGTCCGACAGCTGACTCCCACAGCCCAAGGTGGCAGCCAGAACAACTCTTGCTTTTATGAACGCCTCTGGGAACTACTTGCATTGCCACCCAGACTTTGGGGCTGCGGGCTTTCCTGGCCACTCTATTCTCAAAAGCAGCTTTTTTTCACTTTTTCCGCAGCATCAGCCTCCAATATGCCCAACGTCCGCAGCTGACTCCCACAGCCAAGGTGGCAGCCAGAACAACCCTTGCTTCTTTATGAACACCTCTGGAAACTACTTGCATTGCCACCCAGACTTTGGGGGCTGCGGGCTTTCCTGGCACTCTATTCCAGAAGCACCTTTTTTCACTTTTCCCCAGCACGGCCTCCAATATGCCGAAAATCCGCAGCTGACTCCCACAGCCAAGGTGGCAGCCAGAACAACCCCTTGCTTTTTATGAACGCCTCTGGGAACTACTTGCATTGCCACCCAGACTTTGGGGCTGCGGGCTTTTCCTTGGCCACTCTATCCTCAAAAGCACCTTTTTTTTCACTTTTCCCCAGCACCGGCCTCCAATATGCCGAACGTCCGGAGCTGACTCCCACAGCCAAGGTGGCAGCCAGAACAACCCTTGCTTTTTATGAACACCTCTGGGAACTACTTGCATTGCCACCCAGACTTTGGGGCTGCGGGCTTTCCTGGTCCACTCTATTCCCAGAAGCACCTTTTTTTCACTTTTCCCCAGCACCGGCCTCCAATATGCCGAAAATCCGCAGCTGACTCCCACAGCCAAGGTGGCAGCCAGAACAACCCTTGCTTTTTATGAACGCCTCTGGGAACTACTATGCATTGCCACCCAGACTTTGGGGCTGCGGGCTTTCCTGGCCACTCTATTCTCAAAAGCACCTTTTTTTCACTTTTTCCCAGCACCGGCCTCCAATATGGCGAACGTCCGCAGCTGACTCCCACAGCCAAGGTGGCAGCCAGAACAACCCTTGCTTTTTATGAACGCCTCTGGGAACTACTTGCATTGCCACCCAGACTTTGGGCTGCGGGCTTTCCTGGCCACCCTATCCTCCAAAGAAACCTTTTTTTCACTTTTTCCCCAGCACCGGCCTCTAATATGCCGAACGTCCTGGCCTCGCTCCCACAGCCAAGGTGGCAGCAGAACAACCCTTGCTTTTTATGAACGCCCTCTGGAACTACTTGCATTGCCACCCAGACTTTGGGGCTGCGGCTTTCCTGGCCACCCTATCCTCAAAAGCACCTTCTTTTCACTTTTCCCCAGCACCGGCCTCCAATATGCCGAACGTCCGCAGTGGACTCCCACAGCCAAGGTGGCAGCCAGAACAACCCTTGCTTTTTATGAACACCTCTGGGAACTACTTGCATTGCCACCCAGACTTTGGGCTGCGGGCTTTCCTGGC